>NC_139606.1:69761940-70039845 GCF_964270895.1 Podarcis filfolensis | reverse complement strand
GCGAGATGAGCACCGCAACCCCAGAACTGTCCGCAACTGGACCTAACAGTCAGGGGTCCCTTTACCTTTACCCCTCCATTCTAGTGTATGCACACTCCTTGAGGCTGTTTAAAATGTATAAAATATTAAAATATATCATACAAGCAGAACAAAACAAGATAAGTGGAAAGACTTTGTAATTGGGCTGCGTGAAAATGGCCTCTCAAAATCGTCTGTGCTGTGGTAATGCGTCTACCTTGCATACGGAAGGTTCCAGGTTCAGGCCCTAGCATCTTCAAGCAGGGCTGGGAGTGTCCCCTGCCTGAAACCCTCAAGAGTCACTGCCAGTCAGTTTGTAGACAATACTGAGCTAGAAGGACCAAAAGTCTGACTTGGAGTAAGGCAGCTTGTTATGTTCTTGCTATTTGTAGGTGGTAAAATGAGGGGAGGGAGTTTGCCAAATATTCTTGAAGGGAGGTGATGGTCTTCAACAGTTTTCCTCAGAAAATTCTTTTCTGAGGAATTTAGGCTCACATAATGCTGAATGAGACTCTCCATCTTGGTGGCAGGAGGAAGCAGTGAGCTAAGAGAGGAATACTGGAAGGAGAAGGAGGCGAAGGGCCCGACCCATTGTTTCATTCAACCATACTAAAATAATATTAAACAATTCCACTGATTCCCCATCTGTCCTATGTCAATTCAGTATACTTAACAGTGATTGGGCAGTGGATGGGAAAAGGAGAGAAGGTATCAGTTTTGCTATGTGAAAAAAATCCACTTAAGTAATAGAACAGTACCTGCTACGCTGGGTATTATTAGGAATAGTGATAAAGCATCTTGCTTCCTTTTCTTAAAACTGTGCATGCTGAAACCTAATTCATGCCCTGTAGTACCACTGCCTGACTTTTAAATAATAATCTCAAAGTTGTCGTATGGAGGTTTGATTTTGCAAAAAGCCTGAATGTGAATATTACTTTGTAGCCAAAAGAGTCCGTATGTGTCAGATCTAATAAACTATCAAATCACAGGAAACTGAGAAACATTCAGTAACACAGTGGCATAAAATATTAAATTAGCAAACATTTCTTAATTACTACTTAATGACTTTCTGCCATCCATGCATAGTATCAGCAAAACTGACCTGATGTTAGCTACCTGAATTTCACCTAATCATTCTGCACCTACCTGTCTGCTATGTAGCCAACACATATGGATCCAAGAAAATATCCAGCATTTACAGATGACTGAAATGCATCTAACTTCCAGGAGTCTTCACATACTAAATTAAACTGTGGGGACACAATTAGGAATAAAATGACAAATCAGTTCTAATTGCTGGAATGTAGGGATGACCAGATGGCAGAGGAAGCTACAATATCCCCATAGTCCACTGCCATTAAAGAACTTTCTTCCATGTTTGCTCCACATGGGTGCCAGTGGAGCAGGATTTCTTTTTCTGAGCTAGACACCTTACCTTTGCATCCTCTCCCTGGTTTCCACTTCTCAGCCACCTTTGTAGTTTTCCTTTACAAGACAGTCAGGATCCTTGTGGGAAGCACAAGCCAGTGTCTCCCCAAAAGAAAAGCGTGTTCTATTTTGGAACTGTATTTAGACACATCCAAGGAACCCAAAGGACGCAGGTGGCGCTGTGGGTTAAACCACAGAGCCTAGAACTTGCCGATAAGAAGGTCGGCGGTTTGAATCCCCGCAACGGGGTGAGCTCCCGTTGCTCAGTCCCAGCTCCTGCCAACCTAGCAGTTCGAAAGCACGTCAAAGTGCCAGTAGATAAATAGGTACTGCTCTGGCGGGAAGGTAAACGGCGTTTCTGTGTGCTGCTCTGGTTCGCCAGAAGTGGTTTAGTCATGCTGGCCACATGACCCAGAAGCTGTACACCGGCTCCCTCGGCCAATAAAGTGAGATGAGTGCCACAACCCCAGAGTTGGCCACGACTGGACCTAATGGTCAGGGGCCCCTTTACCTTTTTAAGGAACCCAGAGTTGGACTGGATAAGAGTCAAGCAAGGCCTGAACCTTATTGGGTAGTGAGAAAAGCTCAAAACTCTGAATGAATACAATTTGTCCTATGAGCACCAACAAACCCCCTCCATATAAAGAAGCCACTTAGATTCTGCCAGCCACTTCCTGGACCTAGTTACTGGACCCAGTTACCTTGGACCCCCAGGTCATAGTGAAAACCTGAAAAATTGCTTCTCTTTGCTCTTCCTTCCTTAGGACCACTACATGCCAGTTGTCTTGCTTCTCTTTACCTTTCTTATTTCACAGGTCTTGCTCACTTTTAGCTTTTGTGGGATCTGAACCTCCGCTCTTGTGGAACACCTTTCCAGCAGATGAAATCCTGAGTGTGGTCACATGCCTGCTTTCACTAAAAATTATCAGATGTGGATCATCAGAATCCAGGCTTTTAAGAGGCATGTAGTTCAGCCTGGTCTAACATGCCTATATTGTGGCTTACTGAAACAGTGGCAACATTACAGTGGGTCACATGTTGGACCTCTTTCCACATATCTCTGTCAGGAGAAAAGCTGTTATGGGGATATCAGTTTTCTTAATTGATCCAATGTTGAATGCATGGGTCAGTATACCAATGACCTTGTGAATTCTGACCTGGAGGCCTGAGCTGTTACAACATGTTAAAAAGACACACCAGCCATGATAATGCTACAAGAGCATTATTGTCTCTCTTAAACAAATACAGAATAGCAACAGGAAACTCCTGACCACACTCAGATGTGGTCAAGTCCAGTGCCACCTAGCGAATAAATTATATAATGGCACAGTCCGCACAAGGGCTGACCTTTTTTAAAAAAATCAAGGAAGTGGTTCATAAGTAGTGTAAAAGCTTTTGAACCTCCAGATAAGAGCTTTCTAGGTATATGTTTCTGATGCTAACAATTCATTGACACATAAATCTACAGAGGCATTCAGTTTTGGTGACGGAGTTAAGAGATTGGAAATCACAGATTTTCCATTTTCCACTAGGCAACTCCGCCTAGTGAGATTTACAGCCCAGCAGAAATGCCTGTTCCTTTCACAATCACTGCTCAATCTACCTTCATCTTGCCAACAACCCTGCTAGCTTTGAGCAGTTCCACATTTTTGCACAATGTAGTTAAAACTCATATTGTGCCCTCAAGTTATTTTGCACTACATCTTTCATCTTCCCCAGCTGGCATGGCTGTCCTGGTTGAGAATGGGGTCCAAAACATCAGGAGGACACCAGGCTGGTGAAGGCCAGTCTCATTTATGCAAACTGTAAACCAAGCTGTATGATTATTTGCCTGAAGCTGACATTTCTAAATTTTAAAAAACAGAGGATGGCTGCCACAATTTTTTCAGGAAACAAAAGTGAATGCTATTGATTTCAGTGTCTACTCAGCTTCTGAATGAAGCATCAAAATCTGACATGAGGGCTGGCAGCATTAATGCAACCTAACCTGTTGTAAAATGACTGCTTTTCCTCTATATGGAATGTTCTTGGTATTTCCTGAAGCCCACCTGTACATACCACAGTGATACCCCACATCATCGCCCTCCTCTTCCCAGTTTTGACCTATTCACCCGAGCTTCCTACCCCGCCCTGGTGACGTTGAGATGTTTTGGACTACAGATCCTATCATCCCCCACTACTGGCCACGTTGGCTGGGTTTGATGGGAGTGGTAGCCCAAAACATCTGGAGGTCATCAGCTTGGGGATGACTGTACTAATAGACCAAGGGAGAGCATGGGAAAGGCAGCAGCATGACCTTACCTCGCTCACAATGGACCATATTGAAGGATCATAGACCCAGCCATCTTGGCAGGTTGTAAGAGAGAAGTTCTTGTTACTGGAAAAGGCTTCCAACGGTTCTGTGCAGCTCAGCTCAGTTGCATTCCAGTCCACATCGTATCTCATGCATTGACGGGTGAAAGTCTCTCCATTTGGAACTGTGTAATTCACCTCCTGTTCAGGGCTCCAGCCACATCTGCTGCTTAACTCGGCAGCTCCAGGATTCAGGCAACGGTGCTCAGGTATAAAGCCAAGGAAAACGACTCCCACATAGATCGGGGCAAAGGCAACAGAGACGAAGCAAATGAGAAAAAAGGCTCTTTTCTGGAACAGGTCGAACTCCCCAATGTGCTCTAGAATGTCATCGAAGTTTGGCATTTTGTACAAAGCCTGTCATTCACAACACTGTTCCTAATTGTGCCGAGCAGAAATATGCTTAAACAACAGGACGTCTGACCCCCAAGTCAAAGTATTAGTTTATAAATTATTAAGCCATCTGTGTCAACTTTTATATAAGCTTCATGGGGGGAGGAGGGTAACTAAACTTGAAGGCTAGCATTCTTCAGTGTTAAAAGCAGTGGGAAGCACAACAAAGATGGGTTGCTTTAAAGAAACCCAGCGGTCCCCTTTTCTCTACTTTGCTTCAAGTGGAGTCGCTAGCCATATTTAGTCGCAGACAAGCAAATAAAAGGTGGAAGGTCACCAGTGCAAAAGACAACATTGACTTGTGACAAAGCCTTTTGACAGAGGTAAACAACCCCCTGGCTGATAAATCTGTCCAGCCTTGGACATTGGAGCTGCTTTTACAGAGAGAGATGGTGTGCTTCCTGCCGTCCCTCAGATGCTACTCCACTTCACCCTGTTGTTGATAATACCCTCACAAAAGCATTGTAGGTGGGTGTAGGGAGTCCTGTGGATGCAACGCACCTCAGGATACTCCAGCCTACAAGGGGCCCCTGCCATTAGAAGGTGGGCCTCTCACTGTTGGGTTTTGCCCCCTCTCCAACATTATCCCCAGATACTGAACTTTACCATTCCTTCCCATGGGAGAAAGCAGCTATTCACTTCTTTGGTGGAAAGTTAAGAGGTGCATTGAAGAGCATCCTGGGCAGGAGTCAGTGACTAAATATGCCTCTAGTAAGCCCAGGCCACATTCACACCATTCATTAAAGGCACTATGATACCACTGTAGATAAGCATGGGTCATTCTCCGCCCCCACCCTGATTCCTGGGAAATGTAGTGTTGTTAGGAGACTCCTACTCCCTTCACAGAGTTAAAATTTTCAGCGTTCCTTAGGAAGAGGGATTGACTTGTCAAACCATTCTGGGAAAAGCCAGTCCCTCCCTCCCTGCCTCCCTCTGGACATACATTAAATTCATGGAGCATAAATGCACAAACAGCCTTTATGGCAACTAGTATAGCAAGACTAGCTTTAGGAGGATTAGACAAATTCATGGAACCAGATCCTGTCTACTTTGGCCTGCATACCCCCAACTTGTGTTCTCTTTATTTATACGAATGCATAGAATCACAGAACTGATATGGACGATCACCACAGAAGACAGGTTTTCCACTTGCAATGCCCATGCTACAGAAGAAGAGTTTGGATTTGATATCCCGCTTTATCACTACCTGAAGGAGTCTCAAAGTGGCTAACATTCTCCTTTCCTTTCCTCCCCCACAACAAACACTCTGTGAGGTGAGTGGAGCCCAGAGACTTCAGAGAAGTGTGACTGGCCCAAGGTCACCCAGCAGCTGCATGTGGAGGAGCGGAGACGCGAACCCGGTTCCCCAGATTACTAGGCCACCGCTCTTAACCACTACACACACACTCTCTCAATAGAGCTCTATGAAGACAATTAACATCATCTTCAAGGCCACAGCATTCATGGAAGATCAGTGGCCTCATCCCAGGAATGTTATATTCCAGGACTTTCTTTTTTAAAATGGGTAACTTAAGAATGTAAAGGTGTTCTATGTAAACTGAAGTCCAGTGAATAACAGGAGTACTGATGCAGAAAATGGCTCAGAGCTAGTTAATGTATCGCTCAGTTGGTTTGGCCTGTGTTGCTGGAGACCCATCTACACAGCATGTTATTATCTTGGCGCCATGAAGTCTATTTGACTTTCTTAAAGCCTGTTTGCTACCTCATCACGTGTTTTCTATGTTTGTTGCTCCTTGTACAGCCACACTCTGCTGGGTTACTTTTCTGCAATAGCACTGGAAGTGCATCAGTTTGCATGTCTTACGTTAAATCTTCAAGGATAATTGTGTACTAAAGGGGGGGGGGAGGCGACCATATCAGGATGAGAGCTTCTCACAAGTATCTGGTCTGATCTGGTAGGACAGCTGCTTCCTATGTTTTAAGATTTTGTGTTTGTAGATATTAGTGGTGTTCATAAAACTCAAGTCTCGCTTTACATCAGTTTTTGCTTTAAAAAAAACCCAAAACCTGTTTTTGAGGTGCTGCCTGTTTCAAGTTGTAATTTGTGTTGTGAGTTGCACAACACAAAATGAAGCTCCAAGTACCCAAAACCCTCTTTCTGAGAATCTAAAAATTGCTGCGTCCCGGCCCCCTTTGGCCTATCTTTCCATCTCAGGTAGATTTTAAGTCTGGAAAAATAGTCCACAGACTTTCATGGCAGAAGTAAAAGTATTTCACTTTCCTCCATAACGGATATTAGAGTAGTATTATTATTTTTTTGTTTTAGTTGACCTAATAAAGTGTCATGTTCATATTCCCAAGGGGGAGTGGAAATTTGTGAAAACATAGAGAGAGATTGAAGGAAAGTTAACCTGGTCATTCTTGGCCAGGAAAAGGCCACTTGAAACATCTAGGCAGTGAAGCAGTAGTGACAAAAAGAATGGAATATATTCTGGTTGGCTGTTTGTTTGTTTTGTGAGTAAAAGCATTCCTACCCCACAGAGCATCTGTTGGAATCTTGTATGTTGCTATCTTGGCTTGTGTTCAGTTATCAGTGAGCTTTTTGAGTGTGTGCAGTTCATACAAACTTCACTGATCCTATGTTCCATCACTACCATCGTTTTTCAGGAATACAGATAGCTCTGGGCCAATTAGTTTGACTGTACTGGTCAAGGCCTAGAACAGAAGGGGCCAGCTGAATCTATACATTGCTAACATGTCAGCAATTCTGAGCTGGTAACCACAGAAGCCATGTTGTGCACTGATAAAGTAGTGTAATTTGAGTCCAGTTCTGTACCACTCCCTTGCCTGCACTAATTTTTTATGTTATTACCCTATTAAACCACTTGCGTATTAGGGATAAATGCCTGTGACTGCTTGGAATCATTGGAGGTAATGCTTATTGTACAGGTATGCAACTCTGAACTGACACTGTGATACACATTTCAATGAAGTTTTCTTTACACATGGTAAACACGTGTGCAAGGGTACATAACAGAGAATACAAAAAAAAGGAGATTTAGGGCACAGTGGAGAAACAGAAACTAAAAAAAATGGTTATGCTCTTTTGTAAAGCTTCTTGCCTAGTAGAGACTGCCAATCATCTGGGTGGTCTTCAGATTTGTGGACCAAGAAAAAGTAGAAAGACGTCTAGAAGAGCAGCTTGGAGAGACATGGAAGCATTTTAAAAAGGAAGAGCAAAAGGCAAATCATATCTGGATTAAAGCCTAAGGTAGTGTGTGTAGTGGTTAGTTCCCACTTGGCCAGAAAGATCACTGGGTAACCTTGAGCCAGTGATCATTGCTCTTGACTTACCTATCACACAAGGTCTGTTAAAAGCGGGAGTTCCTTGGGGAAAAGGTGAGATTGAAACGTAATAGAATAGGATGGCTTTCTCCAGGTGTCTAAACAACAGGAACAGGCAAACAAGTGATGGAGTGCTGTTACTTGGGGGCCACCAGAGCAAGCAGACATCTGGTTGCCACCTGCCTATCAGAAAAGGCAGAGTGCTCAGAGAAGGGCCTCCAAGAGAGTTTGGCTGAAGAGCAAGTTCATGTGGGATAAAGTACAGTTCTGAAAGTTGTTCTACCATATAGCACTTTCCTTTTGAGAAAACAACAACATACTGGCACCCAATATTCTTCTAAAATGTCATTCCAGCTCACCAATTTTAGGCCATTTTGTTCACTCCGAGACATCCAGTAGTGATGTTCAGACTACCCTTGGCTTGAAGTTAGCCTGAGCTAAGCATTCTGGCCAAACCTTTGTGAAGCAGAAATGAAATTTTCTAACTCAGAAACAGGAAACATCCATCCCATCAAAGAGAAAACCAAGGGAACTTCTACTGTGCAGTGGGGATCCAGAGGCCCCTTGCAGTTTCCAGTGTTTAGAAGATAGCCTCCCATGGCTGGCCAGCTGGTCAAATACTTGAACCAAGCCCACTCAAAGTAATGAAGTGGAGTGTCTTTCTTCCTAATGATTTTGACAATTCATTCTGCTTCTGCGGTAGTAGTCTGGCAGATCTTTAAAATGTGTACTTAGAATTGTACAGAAAAGTTCTCTAGATCTCCATCTCTGTTCTGAGACCCATTACAAGGTTATTTAAAACAAAAAAATTTTTTTCCTTCCAGTAGCACCTTAAAGACCGACTAAGTTAGTTCTTGGTATGAGCTTTCGTGTGCATGCACACTTCTTCTTCAGCACACGAAAGCTCATACCAAGAACTAACTTAGTTGGTCTTTAAGGTGCTACTGGAAGGAAAAAAATTTTTTTGTTTTGACTATGGCAGACCAACACGGCTACCTATCTGTAAGGTTATTTAAAATTACGAAAAATTAATTAATCTGGGAAACATAATTTAGCTTTTATTGAAATCATTTGAACACTTTTTGTTACATTAAATCAGATTCCTAAGTGGAAGCCAACCTTAAGCAAACCAGTGTAAATAGGAAAAGGTATAAACAAGGAAGAGCTTCTAGCCAGTGTTAAATACTGGTGCATTGTCCATAGAAACTTGCTCTTTGCCCGTGAGATCCGTCAGAAACAGAGTAGATGTCAATAGCTATAGGGAGATCTTCATTCAATGTTGCCAACAACACTTTAATTTCAGTGGCTCCAGCAGGCAAAACTGACCTGGATGTTCAGTGATATTACCCAAAAACATTTGTTGCCTCTCAGTGTCCACACACAGTGTCCGCCAAAATTCAAGTTTGTGTCTGTGCAATTAAGGCTTCTGTTGGCCTGTGGCTTTGAGCAGGCATACATCTCCCAGGGCAGTGAAGCTGATGTTCTAGAAATTCCATAGCTTGGCTTGGAATAAATTAGTTCCATATGGTAGGGTTAGGAGACTCTTCCAGAAGGGCCATTTCCCAAAAGGGACAGGGTTCCCCCTGCCTTCTACAGCCCCTGAAGCAGGATCGCATTTCAAAAGAGGTACAGTGTTCTTCTCATCACGACAACATTAGGAGGAGTTATAACAGTGAACATCTGCCTTCCTTACTGCTCTTTGAAAGAAACAGCAAAGCTAAAGGAGAGCTCTGGGTTATTTCACCAAAAGTTTTGTAAATACTGATGAATGACTTAATGTGATTGGCTAACCCCACCCCCCAAAAAGAGACTCAACATGCAACGAACAGCCACTGTTCAAGGCTAAAGCTATGAAGATTGGTACCTTCCAGTAAAAACACTTTTCAAATCATAACGCATTTTAAGTTAGGATATGGGAAATCAAATGTACAGGCAAGTTTAAACAGACCAGCTCCAAAATGTACATCAAAACAACCCAGCAAACATACAGAGGACCCCTCATCTCCATTTCATGTGATGGGGTGAATCTGTAACACAAACACCCTGGCCTGCAGGAAGAGCAAGTTGCTTATTATTATTATTTTCATGAACCTGAGTACCGAGAACAATAAATAAAAATAAGAGTGTTAAAATGCAAGTCTCGTCTTGAAGGTGAGGGGACTTCGTTCAGATCTGAGCCTACCTTTTGGAAGCATTATGAAGCCTCTACAATCTACAGAGCGGGGAGAGTGCAAATCCTGGCTGAGGAGAAGAATTGCCACAATTCATTCCGGTGGATGCTAGAAATCCAGTAATCACTAAACAGACCATTGTAAACAACTAGGATTGACCCTTCTTTCCTCCTCCCACCTTCCCTTTGAAACACTCCCTTGCAAAAGGCATCTGCAGCTAAAGTCTTCATATTTGGTTGGAAGTATTTTGTTTGTCCCACCTTTATGTATATATATATATGTACACACAGACATGGAATTTTGATTAGGCACAATGAAGGTTAAACGTTCAACAGGTCCTCATCGCTGTCATCATGAAAGGAAGCTGTCTTCACTGAGTTCTGTAGCTTCCGTTGGCCAAAAGCAGTGCTGCCTTTGCTATTCTTGTTGCCATTGAGCAGGCCAGGCTTATCGCTGCTTGGGAGGTTAAGGTTCTTGTCATGAGGAAGCCTACTAGACTGGACGCCCCTCGCTGAATGAATCTTCACCTCTGGTATTGTGAGGACTTCATCCTCACTGTCCATATCATCCACATGAAGAGAAGTGAGAGCATCCGACTTAACTACTTTGCTGGTGATGTGGCCGTTTTCGTGCCCTTCATTTCCTGACTTCTGGTTGGGTGCAGCTACCTCCTCCATGAGCCATTCCATTTCGTTCTCGTTCAGTTCTTCAGTGCTTATCTGTCATGTTCAAGAGGGTGCAGTTAACAAACAGAATTTTAAAGTCTTTGCACAACCATTCTATGGATCCCAAGATAGACCTCATATTGGAAATGGATCACAAGGTCAGTGGCAAAAAACCATGGAGAATTCAACCTGGCACCTCCAGTTTATAAAAATCAAGCAATAACCAAGGGAGGATATTAGGAGCAAGTGATGGGAAAGGCCTATGGTCTGAGATCCTGCTCTCCGTCAAGTAGATAATACTTGGCTACATGGACCATAGGTCTGACTGAACAAGGCATCATCTTATGACCAACTATTTCATTTTACTTTTCCAATCTGCAAATTTCTTCTTACATACATATAAAAGTATAGCTGAAACAATTCCTATTCAACAATTTTTAAGGAATTACTACAAACCTAACCTGGTGTATTTCTTGGCCACAAAGTGCACCCTCACCTCCACCCCAGGCCCAGTATGGATTTCTATTAACTATGTCCCCTGAAGTTCATATTGGGAATGGGAAATCATTTAGGAAATCTATGTACACCAAAAGGAGCTGGATCTATTCATTGTATCAATATGCTGTTTTCTTGCTCCCAAGCTTCTGCACTTAGCTTGAAAAATAAGTTCAATTCTCA
This sequence comes from Podarcis filfolensis, assembly GCF_964270895.1. Taxonomy (NCBI): domain Eukaryota; kingdom Metazoa; phylum Chordata; class Lepidosauria; order Squamata; family Lacertidae; genus Podarcis; species Podarcis filfolensis. The sequence continues at coordinate 70,028,834 of NC_139606.1, read as the reverse complement.
GAGATTTGGCTTAAACCCTTAACACAGCTATATTAGAAAGCCCAATGTTCTGAGTATTCCCCACACCAATCAGATATGAAGCCTGGGCATACGGAAATTCTTTCATAGGGTTCTTCAAAAACTGGAATAGGACAGGAGGGGATAACCCTGACTCTCAACAACAAAGTTATGAAAAATCAAGTTTGTTTTTTTTAAAAAGGGATTCTATAGGACTTCAATTGCTAAGCAAATCTACTTTATATTATATCACAAGTAGCCCCTGATTACATGAAACAAGTATGATTTTAAGCAGCGTTTGCAACTATGCATACAATTCATAGTCAAATGGAGCAAACCCTCTGAGTCACACAGAGAAACAATTACCTTTGTATACTTATAGGAAACATTAGATGTTCTCCGACAGCAGTTGGCTATCTTTTGCTTCATGGTCTCTCTACAAAATAGCAAACATTAGCATTACATACTTTTGAGTAAAATGCAACTTACAAATTCACTACTTCATTCACTTCTATTATTAACTGCTGGCTTAGCCCTACCTCAGCTTCTACCGAAGGGATGGGCAACCTGTGGCCTTCCAGCCATTGTTGGACTTGGATCAACCCCAGCCAGCAAGGCCAACAGGTCCAGCAACATCTGGAGGGCCATAGGTTCCCCAATCTTCCCATTACACTGGTAACTCACATTTCTGCCATCTTAAAAAGAAAACATGCAATATTTTATGTGGAAGGGTGCACTAGAAGGAGCTTGCTCAGAGCAAGAGCACCCACTAACCTTTTCATACTTCCCCTTGCATACTTCCCCTGCACAACATCCCTCTTCAGTTGTTAAAGGATTTAACAGGATGTAGGCAGGTGATGAGAGGGACGTGGGTGGCACTGTGGGTTAAACCTCGCCAGAAGCGGCTTAGTCATGCTGTCCACATGACCCGGAAGCTCCAATAAAGCGAGATGAGCGCCGCAACCCCAGAGTCAGCCATGACTGGACCTAATGTCAGGGGTCCCTTTACCTTTAGGCAGGTTGTAGTAAAGTTAGTACTCCCCTATTAGCTATTCTTTGGTCAAGTGGAGAGTGAGGCCTTGTGGGAAACCAGTAAGGAATATGAGAGCCGTCCTGTTGCTTTAATTTGTGGGCCCACTGGCTCCAAGGGCGTGAGAGGACTTCTATGGGAAAGGAATTGTTGGGCTAATTTTAAGATTAAACACCTGTGTTCGAAGCTGTGACCATACCCTTTGAACTGCAATCTATCCTTGATTGCTTGAGAATGTACATCTGCCGGTAATAACGGAGCACAGCTGACTCCCTTGAGCTGTGGCTTCAGGTAACCCTGGGACGAGGGAGTGGTGGCAGCTCTACCAGTGCTATTTTGTCCTGTTTCTGAAAAGTAAACGGGTTTGCCAGCCTTGCCCAAGAAACCTGATCTGGCCGGAGAAGCAAAGACAGGTGAGGGAGGGGAAAGCGGCTGGGCGCCCGGTTACTACACAGGTGATCTGCTGAAAAAGTCAATTTTGAGGAGCAACTTGAGGAAGGTGACTTGATGAAAGGGGGGGATGGAGGGAGTGGATTGGTCACAGTAGAAAGCATGAAGGCAGGAATGGGAGAATGACCATTGTACTAGTGCTTGGGAGTTTCAGCAATGAAGCACGTAACCATGGATGCCTCTGGACACAAGGTTCCCTAAGAAGAGTTGTGCCGCACACAAAAACGAAGTATCCCAAAGCAGAGATCATAGAATTGGAAGGGAACCTGAGGATCATCTAGCCCAACCACCTGCAATGCAGGAATATGCAGCTGTCCCTTACGGGGATCAAACCTGCAACTTGGTGCTCCTGTTGCTGGTTGTGTACTCCCAATGGACTAGAAATAGAAGAAGAAGAAGAGTTTGGATTTGATATCCCGCTTTATAACTACCCGAAGGAATCTCAAAGCGGCTAACATTCTCCTTTCCCTTCCTCCCCCACAACAAACACTCTGTGAGGTGAGTGGGGCTGAGAGACGTCAGAGAATTGTGACTGGCCCAAGGTCACCCAGCAGCTGCATGTGGAGGAGTGGGGAAGTGAACCCGGTTCACCAGATTACAAGTCCACTGCTTTTAACCACTACACCACACTGGCTCTCTTGTTGAAGTGATCTATGTTGAAGTGATCAACATAGCCCCTGCATGGATTTGCGAGGACTGAATTTGCATGGGGGTGAGGACCAGGAATTTATTGAAAAACTGGAACCCCATTCCATCCCTCCTTACCGTCTTTCCTTTTTATGAAGTAACAGGACAATTAGGCATGCTGTAAGGACCACAAGGAGCAAACTCAGTATGGCACCAACCGCTTGGCTTCTTCCTGAAAGGCCTTTATAAATTTCTTCTACAAATGTTTCGTTGTTTGTTGGCTCGGAGCTTCTGCAGGCAATAAAAAGAAACAGTATTGAGAGGGAGGGGCCTGTATCCAAAAGGTTATTTTCATACACGTGTGTTCTTTTTGCTTCCAAACCCAATTCAGGATTCTGCCTGTGATTTTTAGAACTTCAAGGCTTACTAGTTTTATTTTTATTTTATTACTTTATTGAGTTTCAGTCTTTTATTGTTTTAGATATCATTAGTATTGTGTACCACCCTGGGATGTTTATAAATAGCAGTACACAAATGCCTTAAATTAAAAAAAAAAAAAAAGCTGTTATATTAGGAAAAGCTAGAGGCATCCAGAATAAGCAGTTTAATCAGTGGATTCTAATTTTTTTTTTATATACACACATTGGGAGACTCAGAGATTTGTCTTTACACGGGATCCATTTGCCAATCACGACACCCCTTTAAAAAAAGGTAGGTGCTATCTAACCCACATAACTATGACTGCAGAATTACTATGGCTGCCACTCTGTGTGGTTATTAGGTGTTAAGATTCCAACATGGCTTTTAATAATGTACAACCCCTCTCTGTTATCCCATAGGGAAAGAAGTGACAGGTTTCAGTGTTCTCACTTACACCAATGGACAGACTGCCGAGGTGTACCAGGTAAACAAGTACTGGCAATCTGATGACTCATGAAGGAATCGGGGGACGCCTTCTTTGGCCTGCTGGCTGCAGTGGAAGAAAATGGTTGAAGATGCAAATTTTGTTTTGTCTCTGCCACATTGGGACTCTGAGGAGAACACGACATCCAAATCACCATCTACAAAAAAGAGAGAGGAAAGATTCAAAGTTTCTAAGAAATTATAATTTACCTATTCATATTCAAGACCTCTTAAAGAGAGAACAGTGTTAGATTTGTTGCAGCTATTTGGATTAGGGGGGGAAAATAAGGGAGTTCCTTGAGCTAAACTAATGTTTGATCTATGCTTTCTCAACAGATGTTGCATTTCCAAGACATATCGCTAAGCATGTTTGCTGTAACCCAATAAGTTAATATTAGAAGCAATAGGTACTTGCCCTGAACATGATATTTAGCCTTGTTAGAAGATCCAATTTTCCTAAAATGGGTATCTGATGTTTTAACTTGACATATGTTGGCTCCAGAGCATTCACGGTGCTTTGAATGAGTGATGGCAGAAAGCTGAATTTCATAAATGTAGGTGTCACCATTTGCTCTTATATCACCGGAAGCATTGTATAATCTGAAACAGAGTAGATTCATGGTTTTTAAAAGACACAGGGAACAAATATAATCAGAGTTAACAAACAAACAAACAAAATATTCAGTATGCATTAGTCACCTTAAGCACCTCTTCTTACTTGATTGTTAATCCAAGTTCATATTTCAAGTTCAGTTCCATTTAACAAGGAGACCAGCACAGCACATCTCCAACTTATCATGACTCTTCCAAGTAGGCTATTCTTTCAAGTATATTGTGTTATCTTGTGTTGTTACTTGATACTACTCTACAATATGCACTAATCTTATTTGGTCGCCTCCAAGAACGTCTGAAGCAGCGACTGAGTGGCTGGAATTTTTGTACCCCCGCCTTTTCTACCACTTCTTTTACACCAGGAGAGTATACTTACTTGTAATATATATTGCCCAGACTGAAATTCTTCCCTGTCACTGGATTTATGATTGTGCCATTCTTCATTGTTACTTCCTGGGGTTTCACAGCGCAAGCAGCCCGAGTTTCCCATGTGATGTAGTAGGCACAGTTTTCTTCATCAATCCTAACAGGAAATATAGAGAAGCAAGGAAAAGGTTTACCAGCAATAAGCATAAATGACACGATAGTAGAGGCCGCGTGATGGAGAGGGAACAGCTAAGACTTATTTGCTGCATATCTGTGACTGTCTATATTCAAGTGTTTCATTTCAAGTTGATAAAACTGTGCCCTCTTTAGCACATTTCTATGAATACATCTAAACTTGGAAATCACACCAGGTGTATCCACCTATTCTACAGCAGAATATCTAAGAGAGTAATTTGTGGCCCACGAGCAAGTTGTGGAACAGTTGGAAATACCTGCTCTAAGCTCTAAACTTGATTTAATTGCTCTGATCGACAGTGAGGCCATTTTGATCAGCACCAGATTATCATTCAGGCTGACAAGGCTCTAGCTCTGAGTCTGTGATTATCTTAATAAGCACTGGTGTGCTCTAATTTCCCCCTAAAAAATCACCAGTTAAACTGGCCCTTCTTAGCAGCCTAAGGCCTGTCATTTTTGTAACACGGAATTGGTTCTGATAATGTAAGTGAAAGGGAAATAGGTAAGCAGCCCCCCAGGAGACCCAGGAATTAAGCTATCTACACAAGAAGTATGAGAACCATTGTCCTCCAGCAGCTGCTCACTTGATAATAACTCTCTTCAGTAGACAGCCACTCATGACACCGTTCCAACCTACCACAATCCCTGCATGGACATCATACACTCTTCCAGAAAAACCTGGTTATCAACAAAAGAACAAAACTGCTGCATCTCAGTCTAGTGCCAGTGTCCCATAGAAACATCTTCCAGTTTGAAACACAGAACGCACACATTTTAAGACCATCAACACCGCAGAGTTGATTAAAATTACACTTGACCAGGAAGGAACAAAAAGAGATTACCAGCATCAAGACTGGGAGCGAATGCAGTTGCATGTACACTGTCTTTTAGAAACAAAACAAGAGAAAGAACTGGGATAGAAAAGAGAAATAACTTTGCAAAAGGAGGCTCTGAAGAGGATCTGGAAATATAAGTGGCATGTCATATTTATGCATGCATTCTACAGCCCTCAGCCATTCAGCGTTGCCAAACTGCATAATAGTATCCCAAGATCCTTGTAAGAACAGTACTTCTGACACTCAGCACTGCAGATAGAAGTTTGTAAAGATATACAGGAAAGCTCACAGACACCAGGAGTGCATAAATCTAAATAATGCTGATGGGGAGCTGCTAAAAGCAGGCTCCCAACTCCCTCTTGCTTCAAGGCTTTATTAGAGATCTGGCAGTAAAACTGGCAGCAGAAGTCTCCAACAAAGAACTGCTCTTTATAGGAACATTTCCAAGACCACGTGACAGACAAGACAGAACAAGGAAAACATGGAGCCTTAGGTAAGCACTAATGACATGGAATAGCACCTCCTAGTGGTTGGTGGTGTTGCTTATATAATTAAAATTCCATCCCCACCAAGTTGCTAACAGACAACCTGAGGCAGTAACTGTCTACTGAGCCCAAGGGGCAAGTTTTAGCTCGTGTCAGGACCCTCAATAAGAATAAAATGACTCAGGAAAAGTAAACAAGAACTGCCTCTGTTTCTTAGCCCTGGCAGAGCAGAGTGTGCTTGTGAGAGAGAGGCCTTGCCAAGTATGCCAAGGAAGATGCGTGGGAGAGGGCTGAGTTCAAAGGAGAAAAACCAACACTTGGAGAGGAACCACCCGCTAATCCACGTAGAGACACAGAATGTGCCACATATCAAGGCCCAGAGAAGACTCTTGAGCCAACATAAAGCTGGCACTGTTACTTACATTTTTACTTCAACTCATGCCTGTGGGACACTGTTGTGTTTGAACAAAGGAAAAGGGGACGTAATGCAGAATGAGCTGATGAAGTGATAATATGCTGTAATTCAAACATTGCAGGATTTATGTATCTAAATACTGCTTCATTTCTTCCTTCCTCAGCTTGTTACAGGTCAACCAAATTCAATTTCTATTCATGCGAAGAGCACAAATATTATTCCGTTTATGCTGTTTTATGGCAAAGGCTAAGGCTACTGGTCACCCTGAAGATACCAAGGTCAAAAACTCCACCCAGTTGCAAGTCCTTTAACACAGGCCACTTTAACATTCACAGCTTCGATCCCCAAAATCCTGGGAACTGGATTTTGCCAAGGGTGCTGAGAGCTGTTAGGAGACCCCCATCTTCTCCTCACAGTTCCCAGAGCTCCTAGGGAAGAGCGACTGTTAAGCCACACTGGGAACTGCAGGTCTGCGAGAGGAATAGGGGCCACCTAATAACTCTCTGCTTCTTTAGCAAACTACATTTCTGAGGATTCTCTGGGGATAAGCCATGCCTGTCAAAGCAGAATAACAGTGAGGATGTGGTCACAGTGCCAAGCAGCCTTGGATCCCAATCTTATGAATGTGTGGTGGAAAAAGGTGGCAATTCTCTCTCCCCTCCCTGTCAATTCAAGGAACACTGCAGGTACTACCAACATATCTGAGGTGTGCACATTAATCACAGTAACATTCAAGAGGCCCTCAACTGCACTACACCAGCCAGTTACTCTTTACACTTTACCTATTAAACCTTGGCATGCCAACTGTTTTTCCACATTTCAGTTCTATCACGGTGGTTGCTTTTTTGTTCCTCTGTGGACACTCGTGGCCGTTGGAGTAACTGACAAGGATTCTATCATCTGAAACAGAAATATCACGTTCTTGTTAATTAAAAGGCAAGATACAATGTTTTTTGGAAGCAACACAAAAACACAAGCAATGCTTTGCAAGCAAAAACGAACCAACATTTTAAAATCATGCCAGCCACCCACACCCACCCCATTTTGACCTTGCATTAGTGACATTTCCTTCAATGTAATTATTGGTTCTTGTAACAGAAGAGCTCAAGATTTTACAGCTAGGTCAAATGGCCCAAAATATATCAGAATGTTTGTGAATTTAGTTTTCAAAGATTAAGTGCAGCTCTTTCATAAAAGGTAAGGACCAATTGTTTAAGGAGTATTTGTCCTTTGCGGAAGGTTTTACCAAGTATTAATGGCACTTCTGCACAGGCCAGTGTACTGAACAGCAGGCAGAATCCACAGCCTGTTGAGACTTTACAGCAGACTATCTAGTAATTTATATAGGGGCTGGATTACACCAATGAATGTTGGGTATTAAATGTTAAGATTTGTCTATGCCTCAATAAAAAGTCTAGCTTAAGCGACCCTGATGAGAAGAAATAGAAAGCTAAATATAATATAGATTTCAGCAGTTTAGAGTAATAAATGTAAATAGACACATTTTCCATTAAAATATTTACTTCAGTTGCCCCTTTTTTAAAAAAAACATGCACTGTATTTAGGTACATACCTGTTACATTTAGTTTCTGAGTATGTACTAATCCCAGAACCTGCACAGCCCCGTTCTGACTTCTCCGGCAAACACTTGCTCGTTCTGGGCAACCTGTGGGTCCTTCGTGGACTCTTTGACAGAGATTCATGTAGTAACTTTAAATGGAGGAGGAAAAGAAAACAAGTAATAGATCAGCCTAGTATATAACTGCATATTTACCATAGCTATGTGTACTTTAGGCCAGAACATTTAAATTCTGCACCAAGAAAAACTGAATGCGGCAACCTGCATAAATTGTGTAAACTGAATTACCATATTTTTCCGTCTATAAGATGCTCCCATGTATAAGATGCCTCCTGTTTTGGGGGACTCAGATTTAAGACGCCCCCTAATTTTTGACATTATTTTTTAGGGAAAAAATCTAGTCTTATATCCATTTCTCTTTTAATCATTTGGGGACTACCACCATCTCATGTCTTCATCTCTTCTTCTACATTAAGTGGACCAAGTCTTTCCATTCCCCTCGTACTATTTACCTTTTAAGTCTTCTATAAACCTCAATAGTTCTGTCCTGAACCTTTTCCTGTTTGGCAACTTCTGGAATCATAGTAAGCCCAGTATTCCAGTGACACTGGGCACTGCCAAGTAGCAACACCATTTCTGGCTAATGTACACCTCTTTTCTATTGGTATACCTCCCCATTGTTACCTGGAGATACAAACTCCTCATGCATTCTCAAAGAAATGAGATCAAAAGACACAAGAGTGCAAAACCAGTTAAGCACAGTCCCAACTGTTTCTGTCTGACACTGACAGCCTCTTGTCTTCAAAAGTTAACACCAACATTTGCAAGGTGGCTGTCCTATCCTTCAAATAAAAATGTACTGGGAATATGGTTTCCATTAGAACTGTAAAACAGACTCACGAGCTGGTCTTGTCAGCAAAGATCCAAGATCCCGTGAGGGAGGAAAGCACTCTCAAATCGTAAGTTTTGTGCTTCTGAATAAACTTGCACTCCATTTTCCTGGGTGGGCACACAACTTGCGTCTTCCATTCAAATGTCACTGCACAGCCATTTGTCTCACTCAGTAGTTGAGGGCTCCCATCATCAGCATTGTCATCACACTTGAAAATAATAGTTGATTCCCGGCGGCCATTTCCTGCAAGACACAAGCAAAGGTTTCACCTTCATAAGCAACTGTAAATCCACACCCAAATTCTGACCACCGTCCCACCACAGTACATGGGCTGCAACCATGTAGCATTTGAGAAACATTTGCAAGCACAGGGAGCATAGCTGGCAACATTATATGCCAGGTTTTGAAGAGGAAAAAAACAACTTTAAAAAGCTTGACAACTTTGGCCAAAACTAAAACATGGCAACCCTAAGTAAGCCTACAAAAGTTGTTAGTTCACAAAGAGGGATCATTTGTAGCACCCTAGTGGCTGGAGAGGAGACTAATTCTTCCCATTGCCAACAGCTTCCCTGCCTAGACACCTGGAAATAAAACTCATCATAGGTGATTTACAGGTCTGTAAGGATGGAGGTAAGTTAGGCTAAATTAATGGTTGAGTGCTGAACACAGACTCTCTGCAAGAGGGTGGTGGAATTAAGAAATCTAGGACAACTCTTGTGCAAGACCATTAGCGATACCAGAGAGGGAAACACAAAAGCAGCATCGTGAATTTTGTTTGATCTACATGCCATCTTTCTGAAAGAAAAATTGTATATTTCCCTTCAATATTCTCATTCTAAATGCATCTTCTCCAAGGTAAATCCTTCTGATTTTGACGGTGTTAATGTGCAAGCTTTGGATTACAGCCTCGTAATAAAATTTGAGCACCAGTGTCGTGTAGTTGTTAAGAGTGCTGGACTAGTACCCGGACAGGGCAGGGTTCAAATACCCCTCAGCCATGAAACTGTGACCTTGGGCCAGTCCCCATCTCTAAGCCTAACCTCTACCACATAGAGTTATTGACAGGATAAGAGGAGGAGGAGAGGGGAGAACTTTTTGTCACCTTGAGCTCCTTGGAAGAAAGGTGGGATAGAAATTTAATAGAAATAATAATGAATAAAATTTCCAAAATATGTTTCAGTACATCCTGAAACAAACGATTACGGGGAGGAACACACACTATTTGTTACTGCTCATCCCTGACACTGCACAAAGGTGCTAACTTTGATGACCTGTTCTACGACAACCTTTACTGCGCATCTTGTCTTGCACACTGGCAAATTGCATGAGCATATCTTTTCCAACTCAAAATCAAGTTGGTCATTCATCAATAGGCTAATCTAATGCTCTATGCAAATGACTCCTGGTGTCGATTGGGAGAGTAACATGGGTTAACAGAAATATTCACTATCAGCATTCACCCTAACTCAGAGCAAAACATCTGGTTGTTTGCAGAGTTTCTAAAATGTGTGCAGAAGTACTGTGCAGGCTGCAGGCCACAGTGTTTGTTGCTTTTCTTTCCTGTGGTTGCTGCTCTACCCCTAGCTACCAACTTGTTCCATCTGAACCTGCCCCAAACTGCATGAGCATTTTTCCAACGCTTGCTTACCGTTGACACAGAAACCCCATTTTTTGTCTCTTCCAAAGTTATTTGTAGTGGCACACCATAGCCGCTCTCGTCCCTCCTGAACACATGTGTCGTACGTTTTACCATTGTATTGGAAAGGGAAGACACAAAGCTCGTCCAGATCAGTCACTGCAAGTGAAAGGAAATATCAATACACACAGAGAGAGCCACAGGCTGCACCTTTCATGAGCAGGCAATCCCTGCAGACAAGCACACTGGATAGCCACTGCCACTCGTAATTGAAGGCAATGGCTTGCATCCCATATTAGTTCTACTCAGAGTAGACCCACTGACATTGAATGGCAAGATGAACACAAGTCCATTCATTTCAATGGATCTGCTCCCAGGTATTAACTTTGCCAGATAACCCATTGATCCACAATGACTAGTTATGCAATTGTGACTGATAACTTCATGGGGGAGACTGCTGTTAACTGTGACAAAACTGCAATTATTTCACAGCTGTCATGCCAATTCCTTTCAATTATTATTTTTCCCAATATAAACTGTGCGTGTTTAATACACACATATGGAGGAAGGAACGATCACCACTCATTGTTCAGCCCAGACACTGAGGTCCAGCTCCAAGGGCCTTCTGGCAGTTCCCTCACTGCAAGAAGCCAAGTTACAGGGAACCAGGCAGAGGGCCTTCTCAGTAGTGGCGCCCGCCCTGTGGAACGCCCTCTCATTAGATGTCAAGGAAATAAACAACTATCTGACTTTCAGAAGACATCTGAAGGCAGCCCTGTTTAGGGAAGCTTTTAATGTTTAATGTTTTATCGCATTTTTAATATTCTGTTGGGAGCCGCCCAGAGTGGCTGGGGAAACATAGCCGGATGGGCGGGGTATAAATAATAAACTGTTGTTGTTGTTGTTGTTGTTGTTGTTGTTATACACGATTTTGAATTTGCCAGAAATATGAGGTTCAAGTCTACAACAAGCAGGCACAAATAGAGTTTCAGCCTTAGAAAGATATGCAGATCTGGTGGGTTTTGCCCACCTTCCTTGTCTTGGCATTGATACAAATCAGACAAGAAACAGGAAGCTGTCCTAGGAGGGTCACAACTTTGCGCTTTGCAGAAGCTCCATTTCAAAATTTCCCATGAGAAAGTACCCAGGGCTACTACAGTCTGCTTAGCCTCAGCTAAGTTACCTCTCACTCAAAAATGAGAACCTCCTTCTTGCAAAGGGCTGCTGCGAGGGTGAATGAGCTATGGAAAGAATGCTGCTTTGAGTTCCCCTTTGGCTTAGAAGCTGGTCAAGTCTAATTACCACATGGGTGTGGGCTTAAAAGCCTTCTCAAAAGTAAAGACTCTTGCTAGCTTTAGAAGGCCTTACCTGGAGGGCATTCATCACCACCCGTATACTGCAAAATGACAGCTTCATCTTGATGCCGGTAGTCCATTTTCCTTTCATTTCTGTTGCCAAAGGAGACGGCACTGTTGCCCGAGACCAGGCACACTGCTGCATCTTTGCACTTTCCTTGGGGCACACCAGCAGCACCAGAACACACCCCTAGGTGGTAATTCTTGGACCCAGCAGAGATCTGTATGGGCAAACACCATTGTTAAAGTGCAAATAAGAGTCAATGAAAAATGTTAAACATGTCTCCAATATGCTGACGTCCAGAAAACTGGGAGCAGAAACAGAGCACAGTGTTACGGTCATCTTGGTTCGTCTCGTTGCTTTAGAGAGAAAACAAGAAGGAGCAACGTGAAGGCTGCCATGGGAAATATTTACTTTGGCTGCTGCTCGCAAACAGATGGTGGTCTCAATTTCAACAAGCAGTAAAACTTCAAGAGCGTAAGAGCCCTGCAGAATCAGAACAACAGGTCCACCTGGCCAAGCATCCTGAACTCATGCTGATGAACCAGAGGCCTTTGGGAAGCCAAAAAGCAGGACATGGACGCAACAGCCCTCTCCCACATGTGTCCCCCACCAACAGAGGCATGCTTCAAAAATAAATACTACTGGAACCACTCAAATACTAACTTAAGTCAGTCTCCCCCACATAACCCTATTGTTCCATGTAACCATTGTTTACAAAAAGGTTTTGGGTCTTCCACTGAAAAAAACCTGAATATTCCAACCAGAGTTTCCATTCTGGAAGAATTGTATTATTAGTCCACACTGTGAGATCACCTAGGGAAACAACTCCACGAAACACCGTCGCTTGAACTTTCAAAAGCCTTCAGAACCGAATAGATGCAAGTTACACCCCCCCTCCAAAGGAGATGGGGGCAAATCAAGTGACAAATGCAGTGGAGTTCGCAGCAGCACATTTGGATACTTTTGAGGAAGGGGAATAACCAAAGCTGGCATATGATGCCATACCAACTGAGCTGGAGATGCTGAGGATTGAACCTGGGACCTGACGCAGGTAAAACACATGCCCTGCCCCTGAGCTATGATCCGTCGCTTACCACAAAGCTTGATCCAACCCCTTTCCCCCGACCATGATAGAAACAAGGTTCCAGTTCAAAGCACCCAGCTCCCTCATTGGCCACAGCACCTAAAGTTTGCAGCACATCACCTGGTAAGGCTTTGCAGAAAGTCTGGATAGGTTGAAAGTGTAGTGCAGCTGCTCATCAGCCACCGAGCAGCCTGAGACGTCCACTTTATCAGGGCAAACAACTGGAGTGCTCCATTCGAATATGTATTCGCAGGTGGACTGCCCTATCATTTTGGGCTTTCCCTGTCACCAAAACACAAACAAGAGAAAACAGAAAATTGTTTAGGCTTGGCTTACTGCAACCTTCTGATTTAGGAATCTCAAGAGCAAACTTTGGGTTAGCACTGTGATTCGTCGGATCAAAACAAAACATGGTTTGGGTGCAACACTAAGCCTGTGATTATGATTGGTTGCTCCTGCGCATGCCAGAGGCAGCTGTGTGTTCACGGTAAGCCACTATGATGTGCAAACGCTGCCAGTGAAATTAATCCCATTGCATTCAGTCTGTTATAAGGAATATATTCATTTCTTCATCTGGACAAGTACTGGGTAAGGTTGTAGGTAGCTAATAAAAAGCTGAACAGCCACCATTATTCCTCTCCACCACTACCCCCTTATGGTGTTTTAGACAATGGCTCTGACTTCTGAGGTCCCTTCTTATGTAACCCAAACAGATGCTTCCCACGTACTCTGGTAGTGCAAGAAGCCAGAGGTGATATGGGAGGCATCAGTGATGGACTCTGCAGGAGTGAGTGGATAAATCAACTCTCCCCCATGTGATTAAGGTTCACAGGATAACTGAGTAGCCTAGAAATCTCATCCTGCAGAAACTCTTGTGCCAATGAGGCAGAATACAAATGCCCTTTCTCCCCCAAGGTTTGTGCTGTCTACACGGAGAATCACTTTTTAAACTGTTTGATTTTCTATCTATTTTTAAGTGGAAACATGCCATGCACTTATGCTCAGACTTAGACCCATTAAGCAGAAGAATTTACCTCTGTGATGCGGGGCTTGATAGAACATTATGGACACAGTGTTCCTGCTGTCTGCGTAATTTGCTGTCAGCATCCCTCATTAAATTCACATTAGAATCATCAAGACATTTTAAAAAAGCAGGAACAGCCTTTGAAGCTAACAGCACACATCTGCCAAGGCTTGCAACATTTTCAAGCGTACACAGAGATGTAAAAAAGACATTAAAGGTCAGGTATTCTGACTGCATGTACTTCATATGCAAGCATGGAACCTTCTAAGCAACACACACACACACACACACACACACACACACACACACGGATTCTAAGAATCCCAACTTTCCATTCAAGATCTTGTGAAGAAAATCTAGCAAATACTCAATACCTTCCACACCCCAAGAAAACTGGCAATGCCTTGCACATCTCCCTGCCCTTCTCCAGTAGCAGATACTCCATTCCTTAACCCCCACCCTAAACTTTCATGCCCTTCCTATTGCCCATTGCTCAACAAAAATTTGGACTACAAAAAGCTTTGGACACCTGGATTTTGGAAGAGCAACATGTTATATAAGCTTCCTGTTTTCAGAATTCAAGTCTACATTCAAACTCTGCAATGGTGACCTAGTTATAGAGTTTAGAAATAACTAGCATCTTCTATGGTTAAGAGTTCATCAGAAGTATTATTTGGGTGAGTTGAGGGTCAAAGATGGTCAGAGGCAAAATAAGTATTTCTCGCCTCATGTCAAGGAAGATTTTAGTACCGAGTTTTGAGTTTCTGTGGGACATGAGTGTAATGCACTTTGAAAATCTCTGCAGCAGATGCACTACAGGCTCTTGTGGAACTTTGCAAATTAGCATTTGGAACAGATTTAATCATCCTTCACTCAATTCACTTTTGTCCTTTCCCCCCAAAGATTATTCTCTTCCCCACCACCACCCTTGATTCAGGCTTGGCAGTACACAAAATAAGATGACCATTACCAGATCTGTCCCTCTGCTGCAATGGAACACAATGAGAGAAGAATACTTGAGACTTTTATCTTCCAGACAAGGAGTGCTACTGTTAAAAGCAATGTAAACTTCATGTGTTGCAGGGTTGAGCTTGGGAGGCGAAGTAATACGGCCGATATCCTAAATGAGAAAACACAACAAATTAACTTGGTTGTGACACTTTCACCCGAAGCACTGGCATGATTTTCCATAGTGCCAGCGAGCACCAAGACAAGATGCACAAAAAACCAAGAGAGGATTCCATTTCACATGGGGAATGGCAATGAACAATGGAAACTGCAAGAGCAGCTTCACAAGTAATGTGGAACAAGGCGGCAGTGTTCTTGGGTTGTTCAATAATGATAGACTAAAGGCAGGGGCTGGATTTTTGAAGGCAGCCTCACATTGAAAAAACTAGTAACACAGAGAAGTTAATTTAAGCATTCTTACAGATGTACCAATTTATTAAGTAAATGGAGCTTTCACCTAACGGTGGGCCATTCAACAACGCACTTCCCCTACCTGCAGCCTGAAGGGAAACAGCCCAGAATTTCACCACCTCATCCCGCATGACATACAGAACAGCTATAAGTGTCCCTCTTTATATGAGAGGCCAGGCGGCTAATTTAATGTATTACTCATGGTTGTCCCATCTTACTGTCTTTGGTCTGTTGCCTTCCTCCAGTGTCAAAGATGGAAAAACAAAGAGCATAAGCAACTTTAGAAAGACAGTTAGGACCAAGAAGTCTGCATTTTGGTACCGCAAAAAGGCAAGAGAACTAGTACAACTCTCTGAGGCTTCCGCACATGGCCCTAGAATCCAAAGCTCCTTTGTGTCAGGCTGGGGGGGGGGATTTGAGTTGAGCAGGTGTCCCTGCACCCGGTCCTGTTAGTCTCTGCAGGCTACAGCCTGCAGAGTGATGCCAGCATTGCTCCTTAGGCACCAAGTTCCCCATTCTGCTCACTGAACAGGCAAGCAGGAGGAAGTGCCACCAGAAGGCGCTCCACCAGCAGCAGCCCATGCAAAGCCCCAAGAAGGTGGCTATGTGGGAGAGGAAGGCACTGAGCTTGCCGAGGTCCCACTAGATTTGCCTGCCCCCACCAACCTTCTAGCCTGGTTGGTGTGAGCAGCAGGGCTGTGGGCCCACCACTCTATTAGGCCCTGCCAGAATTTCAACTGCAGCCTTAGAACAGCATCCAACAGAAATTTGATCATTATACAGTGGTGCCTCGCAAGACAAAATTAATTCGTTCCGTGAGTCTTTTCGTCTTGCGATGTTTTTCATCTTGCGAAGCACGGTCCGTTGCAACTGCGCCTCTTCAAGCGGCTTTAAGAAAAAAGCGAACAAACTCGCAAGACGTTTTCGTCTTGCGAAGCAAGCCCATAGGGAAAATCGTCTTGCGAAGCAACGCAAAAACCGAAAAACCCTTTCGTCTTGCGCGTTTTTCTTCTTGCGAGGCATTCGTCTTGCGAGGTACCACTGTAAAACAATCTGGCAAAATAAAAACATTTCCACATCTTATTTCAGACTTTCCACAAAATAAGATCACCACATTGTTTGGGCTGTAATACGATACAATGCTGCCCATTTTCCTAATTTTTATGGCACTTTTTTCCTTTGAAAGGAGACACCGCACTCTCCCACAGACAACATCACAAATTGATTTTGGAACACATATTTTGTCTTGAAATAGGTTTGCCATGAGATGTGTGGATCTGTCGCTCAAAAAATAGCCCCAAAGCCTTGAGTACAAGTAAAAAGTTATGCACTTCTTTGGATACAGACCATGATTTTGTAAGCAGCCACTTCTGGACAGTGCCCCCCCCCCCGGATTGTGAGGGTGGGAGAAGGAAGAATGTACAAAGACATCCCTCTTTCCTCAGTGGTTCAGACCACATGCAGTTATAACAATAGTCACCATGCAAAATCAGTGACTTGTCCAGAGAGAGGCGACCCTCAATTAACCATAAGCCAACATACTAGTTATGAATTACGAAAACACTAACGCATTTGCTAAAGAGGATTGTTTGATACATAGGGTTAACTTACTATAGGGGGACCAGTAACTGGAACCATGCAGACAGCTGCTCCAGGTGGGCAGTTGACATCTTTGATGGAATTCAATGGGCGGCAAATATTTATATAGAAATCTGGAGTAAGGTCAGAGGAATCATCGAACGTCTCATCAAATGCCTCATAGGAGCCCGTCCGATGTATCAAAGGAGAGAGGTCAATTATTGTGCTGCCATTTGTAACTGAGCATTCCACCTGTTTGCAGTGGGAGGAAGTTCCACAAATCAGCACTTGCAGCTACTGTTCCCCAAATGTCAACAAGCAAAAACAAAATCTAATTTATCGGGGTCTGTTCTTTTCTTAGTGCTCCCCCCTCCTCTACTGCACTGCAAGCCAATGTGTTCATTTGATCATGTGTTCAATCTGAGCCCATCCCACCCTGAATCTCCCTTCAGTCTCTTCGTACTTCTCCAGCAGAGGTCACTTCTGTCTTGGTCCTGGATACACTTGATTGAAAGCAAATACCAGTGAAATGACACATGTTCCTGGGCTGAGCCATAGGCACAAGAAGATCAACTTTGCAGTTTATTTATTGGTCAAGGCAATAACAGCTAAAGGCCTTGATTAGCCTCTCCCTTCTTGACATTTCTGCTTCACAGCAGTTGCTGATGCTTTGAGAGCACTGCTAAGTTGTCCAACACACAGTGATATATTAATCTCAATGGAAAAAGAGGTCTCCATTGACCTACCGTTGGGATTCTTCTTCTCTTGACTGTTACTCGCAACACAGAGCTCTGGAATTGAGATAATGCTACCCAGTGTCAAGGAACTGCACTGTGGGACTGTGAACTCCTTCACCCCCTTTCCTACTCCCTTGCATGCAAATTTGCTCTGCCCTCCATGCCTGGGGTGGAGGGGGGTTGTGACTGACCATTAATGATTTGGTTAAGTTTAATATGAATTCCGTTCCAGATATCCTGTGGATATCTACTGTTCCCTTAATCAAATGTAGAATTATGCCTGCCCTGTACCAGAGTTATTGGCAATAATTGCATTGTTTGGCAGGACTTTCAACTTCTCATCTGGCAACACAATTATACTGCCTCTGTTCTACTGTTACCTAAACAGAACACATTTATTCCTAAACAAAACCAAAAAGCCACCAGCTACCCGCTTCAACAAGAAAGAACAAGATACCACAAATTTTATGGATCTGAGAATTTTGTATTGCCTCCTCAAAAACACACAAAACCAACATCTGAAACTGGAGCATTTAAACCTGTGCCTTTTCCAACTTAAAAATATTGCTTGCAGGTATTGTTGTTACTTTGACATTTTAGGTAACAGGAGCTTGATGAAACTGCCAATTCACTTACCGGACTCTCTTCTTCACAAGCTAAAGCCGTATGCCAAGAGAAATAATAGGCACATGCCGCCTCATCGAAGGAGACAAGGAAGGGCTGGCTACCTGGCCCAGCATCAGGCCTGCACACAAAGCTGAAATAGCTTGTATACTTCAGTTTAGGATTTGCAGGGCACGACTCTCCTCCGCTGTAGCTAAGTTTCAAAATTCCATCTTCGTAAGTTAATGCTTTGGTCAGTCTTCCAGCACTGACTGGTTGCTGATGGCCACCAGTGACACAGACACCTATTAACAAGTTTAGAAGTGCAATGGGTGGGTTATGACGGAAGGAAGCTTGAGTTAAGCAGCTGTGCAATCCACTCCTTGGGCTGTTATATTTCAACAGAACTGAGAGGGATTACATTAGTTACACCAAGTAGTTGAGAACTTTGAGGACTTTGCTCAGAAAAAGGAGGGTGTGAACAAAATGTTACAGCGTGTGGAAAGTGTTCTTAGAACACTGGGTTAAAATTGTTCGTTGACTCACTGGGCAGCCTTAACACAGTCACTTGCTCTCAGGCTCAGTTCCCTATCTATAAAATGGGAAGAACTGTGACCTACATCTAGCTTGTGCAAGATGTATTCAATGTTAGCATTTTTAATTAAGTGAGATTAGATGACTCACTGGGCCACTTCCCACATGCTGCAGGGCATGATCCTGCACTTCCTCCTCTATGCACCCAGCATTTCCATCCTACCAACAATGGCAACAGCCATTCAAGTGTGCCCGCAAAATCCCAGTCTGTATAGGCCCAAATCCCAGTTGTCATGCCAGATGAAGTGTGCAATCTGATCAAGAATCTTATACCCATATGCATGGATGACCAGTCACATTAGAGGTGGCATTGGTACACAGAGTAGGCAGGAAGGAGAGCAGTACAGGGTAAAAGCTATTTCCAATTAAAGTAGTAGAATTGCTGGTTGGATTTAGCTTGGTTTATAAGTACAGGGACTGTTTCATGAGAACTCCACAGAACTTCCATGAGCTCCACTGATATGTCCAGGCTTACCAACTCCACTGCCACATGGACCTCTGGCTTCATCACACACACTCAGTCGCAATATTCTCTGGTTCCTGTAATCAGGGACAGTATAACCATCCTGCCTCTTTAAAGAATTAAGGTCAAAGAGATGGCCTGCAAGAGAGGGGGGAGAGGATAATTTAGCTTTTTAGCTTCCCTGCAGAGAGCAATTGAGATTTTTGTTTACCCAAGGAGTGGACCTGTGATGCTTTAAACCGCAAGATGACCATCAACTCAGATTGCTTTCAAAGGGGATTAGAGAAGTTCATGGAGGAAATTGTCCTCATGACTATGCATTACCTCCAGGATTAGAATACCAGTTGTGGGGAAACACAAATTGGGTGAATGCTGCTATTGGGTATCTTGTGGGCCCCTAGCTGGGCACTGTCAAACAGGATGCTGCACCATATGGGCCTCTGATCTGATAAAGCAGCATTCTTGTGTACTTAGACATACACTTAGGAATGCGAAACAGGCACATGACCCATACAGGTACATGCACCAGAGATATGTGATAGGTTGCAGCACCTTGCTGTGTGCATGCATACACACTAAAGGGAGGTTTACCCAGTGTTGCGTGTGAAGCGGCCCATAAAATGAGGTAGCAACCACTCTCCCTCGATTACAGACAATCCACAAATAAATGTGACATTATTGGTAGCTTATGTTGTTTGCCCTCACAGAAGTATTTGTGTGTTCTGTTTCGTATAACCTTCTGTCCTATCGGTGGGTATTTGGGCATCATTTTTCTTCCACAGAATAGCTGTATCCTGTACAATCGCACTGTAGCCCCAATGCAACCTTCCACTTGCATTTTATGGGTGCATTCCCTGTGATAAAACAGGAATGACATATACCTGCAACATTCAGGAGTTAGGGAAGGGGTCTTACTTTACATGGCTCAATCCCAGGCATAATCCTTAGCATATTCAGGTGGGGCTGGGAAAAGTCCATCTGAAACCCTAGAGAGCTGCTGCCAGCCAGTGTTGACAATACTGAGCTGGATGGGCAGCCTGCCTGCCTCAGTATAAGGCAGCTTTCTATGTTCCACCAATGGCCATGAGCAAGAACGAGTAACTATCACTAGGGTGTATGAGGCTGCTCCCTTCAGATTAGCCTGGGATCTCCCAAGATGGTTATTTGAGAGTCCTAAGTCCACTGTTGCTCTCTCCCATGGCAGAACGATTAAAGGTTGATTCTAGTTACAGCTACCCTGACCAGGCCCACGTGTGTGTCAAAGGCTTACCTGTAAGAGGGTTGGATACTGTGCAATTGTTGTGCACGTTGGTTTTCAGAGGACACGCAGCAGCCGTGAACCATATAAAAGTATATTCACAATCCTCAATGGCAGTTATAAGTTCAGGCTTGGAATCCTGGACAAAAATGGATATGAAAAAGTCAACTTCTGCAAAACTTCTGTGCTGGGGTACTGGCAATATTTCTTGCAGCACACTTTACCCTTTTGGGGGAAGGCAGCAGGAATGTTGACCCCTGGTAGCAGCCTACCTTCCCTTCAGAAGGTCTTAGCAAAGTTATTGTGGCCAAAAGACACAAAAGCATAAATCCCCTTGGACATCCATCAGTTTAAGCTTCTGTTATAGAACCCTCGTCACCACCCAAGATTAATCTGGACCACACACTGTTTCCTTTCCAGGGAACTACTCTGTGACGAGTTCCTCAGGGCAGCACAATTACTGCCTCGTCCTGCCAAGTGTTTTATTACCCACAGCTACAGATTTGGGGGTAAATTTGTCATCTGCATGCTATCTAAGATACAAATCCAATCCCATGGTCCATTTTTACCCCCAGGAACCTATGCAATGGCTCTTCACATTGGGGGGGGGGGGAGACATAAAAAATCCGACCTACTTAGGCATACTTACAACTGCATTTTCGTCACACTTGAAGCGGATTATTGTAGACTTCTTCCTGATCTGGTCTGGACACTTCTCACCATTGATGTATTTAATAACAAAAATGCCATTTTGCCACTGGATTCCCTCAGACACCTCACCCAAGTTTATATACTTGGACCCATCCATCAGGCAGGCTGCAGAATCCGGTGAACAGAAATCTATGTTTGGCACCAGAAAAGAGGGTGGGGAAGGGAAAATAAAGGGTTTAGCATTGCCTGATAGCCTACCCCACATTCTCTTGGTGGTGGTGGTGTCTTGCTACAAATAACATATTCAAGAAAAGCTACCAAAAAACTTTAGAGTCGATTCAAGCACACGTTTCTGAGGTGGCTACACCACTTCAACTTAATTCAAGGAAAAGTTGGGGCTTCTGAATGAGTAAAGTCTATATTATTTTTCAGAAATTATTTCAACATTATTTTTCAGGACCACAATACCTCAAGGACCACTTCTCCCAAAATGCACCACCCTGAGATCATCATCTGAGGCTCTTCTTTGTGTGCCTCCTCCATGAGAGGTCTGAAGGGTAGCAACATGATAACAAGCCTTTTCTGCGATGGTTCCCCGTTTGTGAAATGCTCTCCCCAGGAAAGTCCATCTGGCACCCTCATTACATATCTTTGGGCACCAGGCAAAAACGTTCCTCTTCTCCCAGGCCTTTGGCTAATTAAACTATCTATGGCCTTTTAAAGGGGGTGTTTGTTTATTACTATGTTATGTATTTTTGTATTTTTATATTGTAAACCACCCTGTGATCCTCGGATGAAGGGCAGTACAGAAATTAGTTAACAACAACAACAAACTTGCTGGTGTCAACTGGGTCAACTTTAGACAAATACCTCCCCACATAAAACTGAGATGGCATAGTTCCTGGGCAAAGAAACAACACGTATAATTAGCTCTATGTGTCATTTCTACATATACTCAGAATCAGCAAGTCTAGTAATAAAATTTAGAGTATTTATGTTATTACCTGCCATCTTAATAGTAAGATGTTTGGGGTGTGCCAGGGAAAAATACCTTATCATATTAACCTTCAATTAAACAGGGAGGTATACAACATTACAGTGGTACCTCTAGTTACGGACTTCATCCGTTCCGGGGTGCCGTTTGCACCCCGAAAAGTCCGTAACTAGAGTGCCGCTTCTGCGCATGTGCAAAGTGCGCAGAATGCTTCTGTGCATGCATGCGCGGCGAAACCTGGAAGTATACACTTCCAGGTTTGTTGCGTTCTAAGCCGAAAAGATGCAACATGAACCTAATGCAACACGAGTCATATTCAGAGCAGACCTATTGAAATAAATGGATCTACTCCCAAGTATGTCTTGGTTTGCTGTTATTCCCAAGATAGAACACATTCCACGACTATACAAAAATAAATACCAGGGTTAGGAAAAAACATTGCAAAGAGCAATAGGAATCAAGGACAGTGTGTTCAGAATCAAAGGTAGGAGCTGTTCCATTTACTACTCTTTTACCATGTAAAAAACCTATGTTCGCATTCACAGTGGGTTACAACAGTGCTTTTTAATCTCTTTTCCCACATCCAACTCTTTGGACACCAATGTTCTCAGTTTCAAGGAAGCTATGTAGGTCATTCCTCCCTTGCTCCAGGGTAATTTTTAAGACAATGAGGCAGAACTGGTACACTGTTGCACAAACAGAGAATGCTAGGAGAAGAATCAGATTACAGGATGCTTACAGCTTTCACTTAGCCTTAAATAGGACACAGCAGGTTTCATAACACAGCTGCAGCCATAAAAGAGTGAAGACAGCATTCACCTGCCCTCTCTACATGGAGAAGCCCAATATGAGAAACAAGACGGAGCGGGTGCACAGTGGATTGCCTTCTTCATAACACTCCAGTTCCCAATATACAGCTTATCTTGCAAGCAACATCAAATTTTGATATGCTTTTCACCTGGTGTCAAGGCAACAGACAGGATGCTTAGCTGTGAGGTAAGTGGGGATAAGTCTTCCCCCTCTCCTTAAGGGATCTTGGGGCTCCAGTCACTTTGCTACAGGATCCAACACTACTGCCACACACACGTTTGGGTAGCAGCAATGGGAAGAGCTTGAACTGTCAGTGGGTGTGGCTTTCCGCCTTCTAACATTTACCCAGCAGGCAGTCAAGGCCATGCACTTCTAACAGCACATGGGTTTACGTAAGTGCCTTGCTATGATGAAGTGGTACCCAACAGAGCTGTGGCCTCCCTTCTTTCCCACCCTGCCCCTGTGCAGTTCAATCCCTCTACTCGGCCCCACTCCTGCCTGCGGGCACACGCAGCCTGCGCTGTCTCTCCAGTTCTTACCTGCTCCTCGATGTGGCACCAAAGATTTACAGACGTTGATGTAGTATTTTTGAGTAGAGTTAGTCATTGAAATGGCTTCCCAGTTCTCCTTATGCCGTGTCAGAGAGGAGAGATCGTATGAGTTGCCGGTACTGTCTCTGCAACAGAACAAAGGACGTTTTACAGCAAAAAAGTTAACAGGAGACATCCTGCGGAGAAGCACATCAACAGTGTAAGGAGTGCCAAAAAGTGCCATCAAAATCCAAGCAAAATTTCCTGTCCTGCCACATAGTTTATCTAGCAGAACGACCACCACTCTTCTGTTAACTACTCTAGCAGCGCAAAAGCTTCTCAAGTATCTAGGGGTTCCGTATCTGAGAATCTGTACAACAAGATGGTCTTTCGACACCCACCATCTCACCACCACCCACTTGTTAGTTGTTTCTGCTGATGGCTGGGGAGAACAAGAGTTCTCCCCCACCCCCCAAAAAATCATCACACTGAATAGCTGCTTTAATGGCCTAGGCATCACCATTTAACACAGACAGGACAGGAAGCCCTAAAGAAGGGGTGGGAAGGAAATAAATTTATTGTTTAGACAGCCAGGTGAAGTCAACTTACTTATAGGAGCACTCGATAGACCTGGAAGGTGGGCAGGCAAGAGGAGTGTGCCACTCAAACAAATAGGTGCAATCCTCCATTTCCTTCAGAAACACTGGCTGAGAAAAGAAAGGTAAAAAAACCCACAACCCGTTACATACAGAAGCCGACAATACCAGTAGAGCTGAAAGCAGACAACCCTACTCCATCCGAGGTCTGGACTATGGATTATGTAAAACAGTAACCATCTGCAAAAAGGAGCTTCTGCTCCAATACACCATCTACAACTTATACTGGGGAAATGTACTGTGGTCCTTTCAAACAAAAATTTTAAAACAAGACCAAATGGATTTTAATCAGAAGGGTGAATCTGAAGTATTTTGGCTAACATAAATAACGGATTCAAGCTCATTGCCTTGGCATGTGCTGCTTTCACACTACACTTTATTTATTTGCTCAGCAGTTTTTACCTTTTCCTTTTTTAAAAACAAAGTAATTTTGTTACTAACAAATTTAGCTGCCCTAACAATATTTGGGTTTTCAGTGCTTTCGGCCCACCCTACTTACCTGGTTCACATGCTGCATATAAATAAGCTGAATGAGGATCTACCTGTGCAATTATGATTGGTGCCACATAAAGTCAGTGGAGAGGGAGGGGCAATGGCAATTATGGAATGAACTTGCAGATATCAAGCTCTATGCACAAAGCTACATGGTGGATGAAGTGTTCATGCAGGGCCCATCAGGTGGGCTCAAGGGCTGGGCACGCCTGTGCAACCCTGATCTCCAACTGCACATATAGCCAGCAGGGGCAGAACGTAAATCTGGGAGATGTCTCAATGATTCACAGTAGATCAGTAAGTTCCTGATTCCCAGTTGTTTAAAAATACCAGAACAAAAATGACTCCTTTTCCTCCTCTAAATTATACAGCTGAAATGAAGAAAGCTTGCCGGGGCCGGGGCAGGGTGGAGATCAAGAGTGGGGGTTTTTTGTGCACAGAAGTATTGTGTCTCCACTCCATGCAAAGCAATGCAAAGTAAAATTCCTAGGTTCAGACTATTTTTATTCAGAATATACTTTTTCGCCAGGCTCTGGAAGGTGGATCTCTAGGTTCCAGTCAATTATTAAAAAAGAAAAAGCCCATGCAGATCCTGCAAGTCTGATGTCTGCCCACCCAGGCTCTATGAGGTTACAGCTATGTGTGCTTAGAGCTTATGGCTTTGCAGGAAGAGTTACATAAGGGGTTTTGACAATCACATCTGAGACTAACACCCAAGTCTGCTTACCTGTGAATTACTTTCAGGATCACAATAGAACAATATGGCTGTTGACCGCTGATATATCTTGTGGCATGTCTCCCCGTTGGTGTAGTTAATTTTGATTAATCCATTTTCGTACGTCAGCTTTGTAGTTTTCAGACCTGAACAGTGAGTTATAAAGATTATATTAACTGAAGGCATAGGAGTTTTGTACTGTAAACATTAGCCATATATATATAGACTAAAGCTAATTCGGCCTGTGGGCCCAGTGGGTCCCCCAATGCTGCCTTATTTTGTCAATAGTCAGCTTGCAAAGCACACTAAGGAATGACAGCTCTAAAAAGAAAAGCTTAGACTCATCCCATTTCAGTATCTAGTTGTTTTTAATAGCAATTCCACCCCCACTGATGTTAAGATTGATGATTTGTTGAAATTGGGGAGGGTGGGGGGTATGCTGACCTGAGCATGACCTGGGACATGATATTGGCCCTTTCCCATCTCCTCTTCCCAGTGTTCCCACTATCCAACCCAGTTTCCACTCAATACACTACAGAAATGCAAGGACATCTCCAGAGGGGCTCTACAGGCAACATGACTCAACACTCTGCGCATACACAATACTTAACTTGTTTTCAGGCTGCCCAACAAGAACATAAATAAAAATCAAAACACATTATATAATAAAATGTATTTATATAAAAATAAAGGTGTGCGTACACATGTACTTTATTTACACCCCACTCTGTGTGTTTAGTTACAGAATGCATACATGTGCATGTCTAGTGCCTGAGTGTGCATGTGTTCATACACAGAATCTGAGCACAGTGCTGCATCTGATCAGAAATTGTGGTGGAAGTATGTGGAGGGAGATGCCATCTCCAAACTCAACTGGGTTCAAGGTTATTTTACTAGTTCTCAACTGTGGACTTCAAGGTCAAATGCTAATACTAACCACGGAAGACAGGTGAATGTTAGCTGTGGGAATAGCATACAACAGCCATCACAGCTACATGATGACTTAGCTGGAAATATCAGGAACGTCAAGAGGTATTCCTTCCACTAGATAGAAATACTAGACAAATGTGTGGATTTTAAAATAAAACTAGTTAGATGGACATTTGCTCTGGAAGTACACCTTGATACTTCAGGCATCCTCCCCTCTGAAGCCAGGCAAACTTCCCCTGGTAAATCCAAGCCGCTACATCCCAGAATGACATCTTACCTGCTATTTTTTTTAAGCTGGGGTCTCGTTTCTTAATCTGACATGCCGACACAACATCTGCAGTTGTTCCTGGTTCTTTGCACTTCCCCGCTGTTAATCCATCACAGACTCTGAAGTAGTAGTCATATTCCTCAGTGCTCACTTTCACATCCTTCCCACGAAGCGGTGTCAGATCATACACATGACCATACCTTGGATCTTTTACTTGACAGTTCTCACCTTAAAAGAACACCAAATGCAGGGGAATGTTATTCACATGCACACAAAGCTTTATTCCCAGGTCAACGCCTCGGTCCAAAGGTGGACCAGAGATAACTTTTTCTGAATATGAATTTGTGCATCTGTTCATTTCAGAACGTTGCAGTTATTTTCGGAAAGTTGTTTTGTATGAGAAAGGAGTCCATTTGCAAACTTTTACGCAATCATTCCATAACAAAAGCTACGTATGATTTTCTTATTTTCTACTCAAAATGCTTTGCAAGTTAAGATCAGCTGTGCCATGTATCTGGAATCACAGTAGATAGATAATTTAAGGCCATCTGAATTGTCTTATTTCTTCTTGCATTCCAATTATGTACTACTTTTTTGCCAAGAGTTTTAGACACATTAGTTAAATAATTTTATTTAACTACAAATGCTTACCCTCAACCCTGTGCACAGGACAAGCTGCTACTGTTCTCCAAAGAAACACAAACTCACAGTCATCTTCATGTTGAAACACTGGTGATCCCTAAGTAAAAAGGAGGAGTTTGTTGTCAGCTTTATACATAAAGTTCTGTTTATCTCCTTATAGAAACTCAGTATATAAATTCACCCACCATTAAGTTATGTAACCAGGACTCAAACTGATCCAAATTCCTTGTGGTGAGAAAACATGTGAATCTTAGATACTTGCTATTCACTGATCTGTTCAGGGTTATTTTATATACCTGTTATGCAGAAAATCAGCCTGGACAAAAGTATATTGCATAATTAAGCCTGAAGTGCCACTGAAGGGTCTTTTTCAAGCTGCTGGCACAACTTTAGGCAAGAACTCAACATGGCCCACACTTCAAGCATCACATATTGTTTGCCTACACAGAAGGATTTCCATGTAGAAAGTTGTAACCTGTTGTTGTTGCTGCTGTTGTTGTTGTTAATTGTTACAAGAATTTATATGCCACCTTTCATTTTAAGAAAAAATACCAAGGTGGCTGGCACGAAATGAAAGTACTTGCTTCCATGTGGAAACAGCAGACTTTTGAACTTGGCACAAGGCACTGCAATATTGATGCAATCTTTTCAGTTGTACCACACAAAGAGGATTACACAGAAATGTTTTAAGGAGAAATTGCTACTAGATTGTAGAACAGCAGACATAAGCCATGAGAGAGAAGAATCCCTTTTGAAAGCAAAATCTGTCTTCTTCTCAGAGCAAGATGGTTCTTGAGCAGGTAGCAGTTGGGGGAGTGAAAGGGTGCCTTAGCTGGAATATGAGGAGCCAGATGATGGCACCACATGTACATGTGTCCCACATACTTACAGCTTTCAGAGGGGTCTACCTGGGACTATGTTAATTCACCATAACGATTTGAAAGTTCAGAACGTCACAAAAAATGAGAGAGTTGTTGCTTGCTCAGGAAACTGGAGCACAAGAATGAATACTGCAACTCATTCGCAATACTGAGGTGTGCTTCTCAAGTAAATGTACATTCCATGTCAATATTATGAGGGTCCTTGAAGTCCACTATGTAAATAAGCTGCTATATGCTTTGCAAATAGAAGCAAGCTTGATTAGCTACTCTGGAGAGCTCAGCTGCTTCCTATCTCATAACAAATTAATGTTGCTAGTTCTAAGCATCTGAATTCTCTCCAGATGGGGGAAAAGAAAGAAGATAACACAGTGGTACCTCAGGTTACATACACTTCAGCTTACAGACTCCGCTAACCCAGAAATAGTGCTTCAGGTTAAGAACTTTGCTTCAGGGTGAGAACAGAAATCGTGCTCCAGTGGCGTGGCGGCAGCGGGAGGCCCCATTAGCTAAAGTGGTGCTTCAGGTTAAGAACAGTTTCAGGTTTAGAACAGACCTCTGGAACGAATAAAGCACTTAACCCGAGGTACCACTGTATGATCAAATGTTAGTGGCAAGTTGCAAGGGTCCCTATGCCACACCTTGTTTGTCAGGATGAGCAGCAATCACTTCAAAATGACCATCTAGGCAGCAAAGGATGCAGCTATGTGGCAGCTCTGCATGTGGTACTCACTCACTCACTTGAAGAGCTACTGGTCCTTTCAGGCTGGAAGCGGGGGAAGGACTGTGGCAGTGCATGTAAACACAGCTCCAGAGCTACACAGGCACAATGGGAAGGGGGAACTGCAGCTATGCAGGCAAGCCCTTCAATAAGCTTGCAAGGTTGCTAAAGGAAGTCATTTTTTTTTACATCTAGACCATTTGGCATCAATAGACAGACCCAAAAAACTTACCATACTTTGATCGCACTGGAAGATGATCCGTGTTGAGTACTGCCTGTTACCTTTGCACGTGTCCCCACTTGAGTACACGATACTAAGGGACCCATCAGCGGCAGCCTGAGGACGCATGTGAATCATGCCAAGACTCTGACCTTTGTCCGTGTATTTCACACAAGATCCAATTATACCACCTGCAGCCAAAAGGAACACTTAAACATGTGCTTTTAAACTCCACTAAAAACTTGCATTGATCTCTTTTAAAAGAAGGGCAGAAGTAATTCATAGCAGTTTTCATTTTAAGAGTATTGAAGCCAGCGGTGCCTGGGCTGACCACCAATTGCACTTGGGGATCCTCTGAGTGGAGCTCCACCCATGGGATGCTCCCATGAAGATCAGCAGAAGGGACTCTTCAACTGATTCTTTCCCCCTAAAGCCCCTGAAAAACAGTTTCAAAGAGTTCAGGAACCCTGTACTTCAGGCACAATCTCTGTAGTGGGAATCTCTACTGGATCAAAGTCCCTTCTGTGAATGGAAGCAGGTCCTGCTCAAAGAAGGTTAACTCTGGATATAACCCGGTGTAAGTCAATGAGTTACTGAAATGGGAATATTTTTCCTCAAAGTTATTAAAAACCATTACTTTGTAATCAATTTTTTTTCAGTAAAAATAAGTTGCTGTAAAAGCTCTATCTCTGCCTTTTTGTTAACAGCTTAAAGGTGCTTGTCCTGGCCATAAAGCTCACCAGCTTGGCATTTTCACATAAGATTCCTGAAACTAAAGGTCATTTCCAACTGTTCTTCCCTAGCAAAATATAAATTTAAAGTTAAATCCAACACGAGCAGGAAAATAAGATAAATTGCATGCATCCTGCACACCAGCGTGCTTCCCCATAACATGCCACAGCACCCTACACGTAGCAGTGACTATCTCCCCATCTATCAAAAGGCTCAGAAACTGTTCACCTGGATTTCACCAACCCTCTTTCAGTGGCAAGTTAAAGTGCAAGGACTGCCTTTATTAGAGTTGGCTCGTGGATGTCTGAATAATTTGAATGTTAAGCTTCTCTAAGCATTCAAGTGTATCACTGAAGCTACCCAGAGGGGCTATGGCAGCTCTGCTGCGCAGTATCATGAAAACCATCCAAAGAGGTGAAGCAGACAGATACTGCCAGGAGTGAGGAAGTCAGAGAAGAAGAAGGGGAATTGAGGAGGTGGGATATAGCCTGTTGCACTGACAGCCCCTCAGTTCCCATAAACCAAGTCTAATGCTTACCAGGGCACCCTGGTATGGGGGGAAGGCGCTTGCAAACACTTAGAAAGAAAGTTCTTCCTTTTGCATCTTTTGATGTATCCAGGGCAATCCAAGGCTCACTTGCTCTGCTTAAGTCACTCAGGTCATACTCATTACCAGCTGAATCTGAAAAATAGTAATGCCAGAAACCACAAAATGCTTAATTAAGCTAAGTCTACAATATTCAGTTGACTCCAGTTTAAAGGATTACAGTAATCCAAGCCAGGCAGCCAAGATAGCAAAATGCTGTGTCATCATGTAAAAACCAAGAAGTAAAAAGCAAAGACAGGCTCAACAGCTAAAAGCACAATGAGGCACAGAGAAGGGGACCAGCCAGAACCGAATGCCTTGACTTGTGGGAGTGGAAGAGCTTCTGCCAGCATAAAATCCAAAATGGAGGGTAGAAGGCAGCCTACACAAGGCAGATAAAAAAGGAGAGGAGGAACAGAATACCGTATTTTTCGCCCTATAGGACACACTTTTTCCCCTCCAAAAATGAAGGGGAAATCTGTGTGCGTCCTATGGGGCGAATGCAGGCTTTCGCTGAAGCTTGGAGAGCGAGAGGGGTTGGTGCGCACCGACCCCTCTCGCTCTCCAGGCTTCAGGAAGCTATCAGCAAGCCTGGGGAGCCCGCGGGAGTTCCCGCAGGGCTCCCTAGGCTGCGGATAGCAGCCTGCTGCCCGGAGCGCGGGGCGCGCTGAAGCAGAGAGCCCCGCGCTTCAGGCAGACATCCGCAGCCTCCTGCACAGAGCGCGGGGCACCCTGAAGCAGAGCACCCTGCGCTTCGGGCAGACATCGGGCAGCCCCACAAGCTTGGGGGACAGCGGGGAGGCGGAGCGCCTGGTTTGGATTCCCCGACCTGGTTTTGGGGGGGGGAAATTAAGGGGGGGAATTCCTTTATTTCCCCCCCCCAAAAAAAACTAGGTGCGTCCTATGGGCCGGTGCATCCTATGGGACGAAAAATACAGTACTCAACGTCTCCAAAACATACTGAAAACTTGAATGCTCGACATGTGTTGCCATGAACATTCTTCAAGGGCACTTACTGAGAAGAGATTTTTTTCTCCCAACTCTTTAAAGAGAGGTGTTGGTTTAGTAGGGCGGAAACCCTCTTTTGGGCAAGTGCCCCTGAGGAACGTTCCTATCAACACCTGTCAGGTACTCCATTTTGTATCAGAAAAATAGTTTCACTGTATTTTTTATAGAGGTTGCCTCTTTATGTTTGCTGTGCTAGGGCAAAGCAACCATTGAGGCAACTCAATTGCACGATCACTATGCTATTATCACAAAAACAAAACCTTTGGCTGGAACAGGCAATGGATTTCGTTTAGAGTGGAATGCCTTAACTTTCAGTGAGTTAATGGTAGTCAAACACTTCAGGTGTTCCAAGGCAAATGCTTTTCAAAGCAGCCCAGTTTTAAGGCAGGGAAAGGTAAAATCAGCTTTTGTGGGGGAAATACTAAATAGGGTTTCTGTGGGTGAGTAGTATGTGGCAGGGGGAATACAGATTTCTCTACGCTCTGTGTTCTTTAACAGTCTCCCACCCACCCAAACTGCATCCTAAGGGGAAAGGAAACTATGAGCATGTTGGAAACAAGTCATAGCACTTGCTGGAGAGAAAGGGGAAGGAAACATGCCACCTTCAGGACATCTCTACCACTGAAGCAGATTCAAGTGACCTTTCCAATGAATTTCCCTACATTCATTTACTTACCAGTAACTTGACAATCAACTGGAGAAGGTGGGCAGGCTAAGGCTGTGTGAAACTCAAAGAAAGTATTATAAATTCTACGTGCAGAGTTAATCTCTTCATGCACAAATCTGAGCTGTCCGGGGTAGGAGGATTGATTGCAGATAAAGGTCACAGTGAAAGTGTCATTGATTCCTAAGGAGTGGAAGTAAAAACACCAAGAAGTATAAAGTAAACCCACATGAGTTATTTGACAAAAAAAGGTCAGAGCTCCAACTATCTGCCTTTTTAAGAATTTTGCGTCTACTGAAAATTCACCAGCTATGACGGGAAGGTCAATGATGCACGCAGTTGCTGCACTTTTCACAAAGGGATGTTTTCACTCTGTGACAAACCCGCCTGACAGGAACCAAAGAGAGAACCTTCCCACTTAACACCTCCTAAACCTATTTTCCTGGACTAAAGAAGATGCCAAGCATTGTCTTTAGGCTATGTACAGTGGTACCTCGGGTTACATACGCTTCAGGTTACAGATTCCGCTAACCCAAAAATATTACCTCAGGTTAAGAACTCTGCTTCAGGATGAGAACAGAAATCGTGCAGCAACAGCACAGCAGCAGCAGGAGGCCCCATTAGCTAAGTGGTGCTTCAGGTTAAGAACAGTTTCAGGGTAAGAACATACCTCCAGAACGAATTAAGTTCTTAACCCGAGGTACCACTGTATTCAATCTTGTAAGCCCAATGGTCCTATTTGACTGGGTGCTTGCTTTGCCCTTGTCAGAGCCCTCCTGCAAACACATCACTAAAACGGGAAGCCTGGACACGGCTTGGTCTCTATTGCCCAAGGGAATGTTGCCTATTCCCTCAGCCTCAGTGGGCCCCTTCCATCTCCCTGCATCCCGAAGATGCTGGTGGGACAGTGAACACATATGCTGTGTCAAAGATTTGCTGTAAAATCGCTACCTTTGGTGTTATGCAGCTTTTGATCTTACTCCATTATCTTGAATCCTTTAAGAAGCTATCTTTGATGAGAATCCTGGCATTGATGATAGAGCTGATTTGAACACAGGCTCACCCAATGTCTAGCTGCTTTGCCTAAATTATTGCTTGAAGTGAGAGGACTCAGGTCTAGCTCTACCATCTTAAAGGTATCATACATTTGGAAATCTACACGCCCTGATCTAGGAAACCCAATGGAGTAGCCACAGTTCTACCTGTGCTTGTGTTGCACAAAAGACCTCTCTCAGCTGCCCGTACCTTGCAAGGAGGGTGGAAGCAAGTGGCTCTTTGTAACAGGTAGCAAGGCAACTTTACCTGTGTATTTAAGAGACAGTTCTCCTTCGGTAGACAGCTGAAGAGTTTTGTTCAGTTTCACCAATCGAATGTGTTTCAGATCTTCTGTTTCACATCCACCAATTGAGTCAGCAGCTGGCAGGCTACTGTTAACTGCACATTCCTCCGCTGGTCCACAAATGTTTAGCTAAGAGATTCAACATATAATAAAATATCTGAGATGCCATAGAATTACTAACTTGCAGCAAAAAACAAAAGGCATGAACTCAAAGGACATGAAGTATTGTGTTTGGAAAAGAAAAGAAAAGAAAAGAAAAGAAAAGAAAAGAAAAGAAAAGAAAAGAGAAGAGAAACATTACCATGTAGGACTTCCCAATTCCCATGGCTATGTATTTTTTTTCTGAAGCCAACGGTTCCAGGTTAAACACAAAGTCACTGTTGGGATCTTTTACAGTGCAGCTCTGTAGAAAACAAAACCATTTATCAAGAAGAGAGAATAAGATATGATAGAGATGCACCATCAAAATGCTTGTAGCCCTTTTGATTTCCGAGTCAAGAAGGCCATCTTCCATACTGGTTAGACACAGCTCCTCAGAGAACAATTTTAAGCTCTTCTCAAGTTTTAGAGACCAATAGGTATCAAGCAAAAGATCAGAGGAGGATTATGGTGCCCACATATACCAATTCTTTTTACAGCTCTATCATCAGAAACAGTGCCCTGTTAAGTCACACCCAGCTAACCTTCCATTTAATTGTAGTTGTACCTTGGTTCTTGAACGGAATCCATTCCAGAAGTCCGTTCTGACTTCTGAAAATGTTCAAAAACCAAGGCACAACTTCCGATTGGCTGCAGGAGCTTCTTGCACTCAACTGGAAGCCGCGGAAGCCACATCAGAAGTTCGGCTTCCAAAAAACGTTTGCAAACCGGAACACTCACTTCTGGGTTTGCGGCGTTAGGGTGCCAAAACATTCACAAGGCGTTTGAGAACCAAGGTACGACTGTACTTTCTATGTCTCACACTTCTCACTACAACCATGGGAGCTCAAATAAAAGCTACCCAACGATGCTTAAGAACTGGATTTAACAGTTTTGCTTCCGACTAAACCTGCATTTCTTTAGGGACACTTAGAAGCTAGTATCCTGCATTTCTCCCAAGGATGCTGTGGGAAATAGAAGGGTGTTTGCAGAAGGGAGAGCCCCTGTTAAGACACTTTGCAAGTAGGCTTTGAGTAGATCAGAAATTTGCTTATTGTAGATCTCAAGCAGCCTCTGCTGTGCCCTTCCCATTGAAGGCCTCCTCCCTGGTGGGCTGGGGGTAATGGCAAGGTGAAGGGGGGTGGGTACTTTTTTGTAAGAACTTGAGCCAGTGCTCACAAAGACCTTTGAGCTTTTTCAAGTGCTTGACTCAGGGGCTTACAAGAATGCAATAGTTCTTAGGTTAAGCTTTGGGGTGCTCATGCATCTTTGCCTCAAGCAGACATGAGCAGCACTGGGTTGTAAAGATGCCTGCTTACCTATTCATATGGCACATGGGTAAAACCCCCACAAATGTCCATATGTGTTTTCTGCAACTCACCTGAGCATCCCCTGCTGCAGTTGTGACTGGACAAGCAGCTTCCGTTTCCCACAGGAAAACTGCAACACATTCTTTCATCTCAATGAATCTTGGGCTACTACTCTGAAAATACAAGTTGTCAGAAAGTTATGGCAAGGAATGCATACAAGCAGCCTGGCTTCAAGAGCACCATAGGGATACATTCCAAGTGTGCTGCAAATTTTTGGTCCAGTAATTTGGGAGGGTAGGATTTCAGGTTCTTTGCTTGTAAAGCAAATGTGATCATTTTATTGAAAAGCATTGGAATTTCCCCAAGAATAATTTATCCTTTCCCCCATCCAACATACACCAAGAAAAAAGTGGTAATCAGCAAGTCACTGCCTAACACAAGGATAGCAATTTCCCGGGGGGGGGGTGAAACCGACTCTTTATCAGTTGCACTGGACAGCCTTTAAAATCATGCTTCAACTGCCAGCATAGATGAGTAGCTTTTACGCCATTTTGAAACAGCTAAGCAATTGGGCACTAGTAAGATCATTTTGCATTTCATAACAAAGGATATTCAAGGGAGACTTGGGTATTTATCCACAAATGCTCTGTGCTCTTACATAATGGTGGTCTAATCAGATAACATTATGACACCACACTGAGAGGAGAAGCAAGCTAGCTGGAAACTTACCAGAGTGGCCTTGGAGCAGACGAGATGGACAAGGCTTGTGAAAGGCTCACTCTTACCCTCCGCCGTGATGCACAGAGAGCCACCGGTATAATTTAGGAGGATTTTGCCAGGGCCTTCAACCACAGGTTCTTGTTGGGCAATCCCCACATTACTGATGGAAACCTCAAGCGAACCATTCTGAAATTAGAAAAAAGAACATCATTCTGAAGCAAAATAATTATATGATGAATTCGGGAAAACATACGCAGTCATGCTATGAAGAGCACCTGCTGGACTGACAAGAGAAATCCAAAATCAAACTAGGCAGTGGCAGGAGTGGTGGTGCGGCATGGCCACCATTATATCCACAGCCCATGCTGTCGAGGGTGGAATCTGGGCAGAAGCAAAAGCCTGCTCCTTTCTACCTGGAACTGAAACAGCAATTGGGCCTGACTCAGATCCAATGCTGTCAAGTGAAGGCTGTAGGGCGAGCTCAGGATCTCCCTGCTCAACTTTGTTTATGGGCTATGTTTATGGGCTTCCCACCTACTGGTGGGAAGCCAACAGGCTACAATTCAACCCAGTCAGAACTAGGAGCCCCGTGCTGTCCTGGACTGGGTGAGGGGAGACCTCTGCCCCGTTCAATCCTCCCTCACCAGCACAGCAGATGGGGGCTTCAACTGAATCCTAAGTCAATCTTTTAAAGTTTAGGAAGCACTCAAGTTAATTAAACACTTGGAGATTTCCTGCAGGAACAAATTAGATACAAAAGGGAAGCGCAGAAGGCAGGCCAAATAAAAGAGTGAAGAGGAACTCTACTGATACAATGCTCACCTTGCTGTACGTCATTTCACAGACAGATGCCCGCCTGTCACAGCCTGAGATGGGGTTCAAAGGTCGGCAGACATTTATGTAGTATATTTTGCGTGGACCCTGATCAGAATTGTCCACTGCCTGCCAATTATCCCTGTCTGCAGACAATGATAAACTGAAAAATGTGCAAAGCAAAAATATTGAGTTTGGATACATCAATTTGTATTTTAACTTATTTTTGACAAGTTATTATCAATGACGCAGAATTTCTTCATTCATTCATCTCATTGCAACAACATGCTAAAAAGTAACTGAATTATACTGATCAGTTTTAGAGCACAAAATGAGGAAAGAAAGAATACACACACACACACACACACACACATATTCAGGAATACCAATTACTTTATAACAATAACTACAAATGGACAATCTTTGTGAGTAATATGTCCACTCCCTCTTTCCTTCTTTATGATCCATTTGTTCGAAAATTTTGCAACACAGCAGCAGCATTGCTGATCTTATCCGTGACAATGTTAAGTATGAAATGTATGTTTTGTGCTTTGGTCAGGAAGAACTTGCCAGCTGAGCATTTCCACCCAGACTTTACATTCACCACATTTTGTTTTGCTTACCGTGAAAGATCATATTGCTTCATGGTTTGTGGATCTGTGACAACACATTCTGTGGGTATTTCTGGGCAGGCATATTGAGTATACCACCTGAAGTTGTAAGTGAAGTTGTCTTCTACCTAGATTACCATAATCATATATACACAAAACAAAGAAGTTAAAACTGCAAAAGGTGAGTAACAATAGAGCTTTTTTAAGCTGAAGCTGCCATTTTTAATTTCAAAGTGGT
The DNA here is from genome assembly GCF_964270895.1 of Podarcis filfolensis. Classification (NCBI taxonomy): domain Eukaryota; kingdom Metazoa; phylum Chordata; class Lepidosauria; order Squamata; family Lacertidae; genus Podarcis; species Podarcis filfolensis. Next base: position 69,992,026 of record NC_139606.1, on the reverse strand, counting down.
ATGATTCTGCTGTCACACATGGAAGCTTAACTTTTACTGTCAGAAAGTCCACTCAAATCTATGTTGATATATCCAAATGTACAACATCAGCTGCCAACGTTCTCTAACACACACTTTTCATACCTGCCCCTGTGTATAGAGCTCCTTCTCACTACAGGGATGCAAGCCCTCTGCACAAGACCACTGAAATGACTGCTTTACTGGGAAACTTTTAATGCAGAGCTGTGCAAGTACCCATAAGACTAAAATCTATTATGGAAGTCTCCAAGAACTATCTGTAGATATTAAGCAAGCCTCTTGCTGCTACTAATCATCTCATAAAGAAAGATCTAAAAAAGCAGTGTGTGTCATACCTCTGAACTGGCATTCCCTCTCCCCTTAGGAGGGTTTAACTTCTCATTATGTTAAACTATTGGGGACTTAACTAAGGATGTGATGCACAAGAATTATCCACAACTGGCACTCACTTGATATTCAGGTGAACCTGCGCCTGCACCACGATCACACAGGAAGGTAATATGGGTAGACCGTTGCATGTGCTTCTCGTTGTTGTACGGTGTGCCATTTCGATAGTTCAACTGAATCATCCCATCATAATAGGAGAGCTCAGAACTTTGCAACCCCAGACTCCATGTGTCTTTACCACTAAAAATACACATTAACAGAACTTCATATAGGTTTCCTTTAGGGATGCAAGTACCCAAGTACCAATGAGTTTGCAAAAGCTAATATAATGCCCTAAAGGATACATGCAGTGTCTGACAGTCCAACCTTACAGCTCATCTTTTGCCCACTGTATGAAGGCAGGAATGCCTGCTGCTATTTGCACCAGTGCTCCCTACTCAAAGCCAATTTATTGTTTGCATACAGGACCATTGCCTACATTCTTCATGATGGTACCGGAGACTCCAATTGGCTATGCAACAGCAGTTCATGGGACTGGGTTCTTGGAACCATTTCCCACATAACATAAAACCCACCAGCAAAAATCAACAACAGGCTAAATCCGTTCTGGTTGACACAGGTACAACTTAAGGCATGATTTCTTATTTACAACTGATAGGCATGCTATCGTCTATACAAATAGTACCGAGATGATGTGCATACCATTGAGATTATACGTTTGAAGGGAAGTGCTAACTTATGCACGTTCTAAGGTAAACTATTATCTATAGCTATAAAGTCATACCTCGGGATGAATACGGGTTAAGCATTTTCGGGTTGCGCTCCGCAGAGATCTGGAAGTAACGGAGCACGTTACTTCCAGGTTTCACTGCGCGTACATGCGCAGACCGTCAAAATGACTTCATGCGCATGCGCATAAGCAGCAGAACGTGACCCGCGCAAGCGCAAACATGGTTACATTCGCTTCGGGATGCGAACGGGGCTCCAGAACGGATCCCGTTCACATTCTGAGGTACCACTGTACTCCAGTTGATCAAACTTAAAATAGGATAACCCGGGTTCCAGAATGCGAATCAAGTAAATCTGTGTGCCCAATAAAGCTTTTATACTTGCATTCCTTGAACAGAAGCATCCCCATCCAAAGCTTCAAGGCACAAGAATTTTGAAACACAGGTGAGCTAAAAAGCAGTTTTGACAGGTCAGGAGTGGGGCTAAACCAATTAAGAAGTCAAACTTCCCATTGGCACAAGCCCTCAAATAAGTCATTTGGACCCCAGATGACTTCCATATTTTCCTTTCCTTTCAACAGTCTTCCTCTTATGTGACTCTGTTTAAGGCCACATCAAGTTAGCAGAATCTTAGCAGTTAGAAGGCTCCTAAGAACATTTTTTCAAAAGTAAGTTCCATTGAATTTAATGGGACTAACTCAATAACGGCGAGGGATTGCAGCAACGCAGTGCAATTTTGGGCATAAGTACTCAGAAATTACTCTCACTCTGTTCAACAAAGTGTGCAACTTAATTATTACTACTACTATTAATTATTATTATTAATTACCGGTCCTTCACCCTAAGGTTCTAGGGCAGGTTCCAGTAATTTAGTCACTATTGCATGGGTTCCTCAGTAAAGGTAAAGGATCCCTGGATGGTTAAGTCCAGTCAAAGGCGCCTATGGGGTGTGGCACTCATCTTGCTTTCAGGCCAAGGGAGCCGGCGTTTGTTCACAGACAGCTTTCCGGGTCCTGTGGCCAGCATGACTAAACTGCTTCTGGCGCAACAGAACACCAGAGTACATGGAAACATTGTTTATCTTCCAGCCACAGCAGTACCTATTTATCTACTTGCACTGGTGTGCTTTCAAACTGCTAGGTTGGCAGGAGCTGGGACAGAGCAATGGGAGCTCACCCTGTCGTGGGGATTCAGACTGCTGACCTTCTGATCAGCAAGCCCAAGAGGCTCAGTGGTTTAGACCACAGCGCCACCTGTATTCCTCAGTACACACACAGAGCAGGAGAAGGCATAAACAACACTTACTTTTTCTTCACTTGACATGCCGCAGACTGTGACGCACACAACTGGTTTGACACGGTGCCACAAATACTGATGTAGAAAGTATAGTCACTTGTGCTTGCTGTGTAAGTGTGATGCATCAAAGGTGATAAGTCAAAAGAGAACCCTAAGCAGAAATGAATGAAAATCATTTGTTCAGCACAAAAGTTTTAAAGACTGGGAGGTAAGATGGACAAACATGATTTAATAGACTCCATGTGCTACCTTAAAACAGTTGCCCATAAATGATTCTAACACTCGTTTCACGAAGTATACACCTCCCACCCCCACCACACTTGTGGCAGTATGCATGCTGAAGGACACAAAACACCATGTTTTCAATTTTCATTGCACTAGTGTAGTTGGATTTAAGAAAATACCAACGTAATGTTGCATTTTCAAGATTCTGTCACTGGACATGCACCAGCAACTTGTCATATACCTTCTGTTCTAGGAAACAAAATGTGCCATTTTTTAAAGGATAAATTATGTTTAATACATAAGATACAACAGCATTTGATTGTTTAACTTAAACTATATGCTACATTTGACTTAACTCTTTCAAGGCAGCTTACAATAAAAACACAGAAACAGAACAAAAATACTCATGCATAGGATTCTGGGAGACCAGCAACAGAGGCAGCCCATCACAAAACATAAATCTAGGCCAGCAACAAAAACAAAGTTTTTTGAATGAAAAAAACACACCAAAACTTCTGGCGAAAGCCAGTAGAGAAAAATCAGTATTAAAGTCTTTCCAGAAGGCCTCTGGCAGAGCACGACAGGCAATGAATTCCGAAGTTGTAGGATTCATATTTGTTTTGTTTTTTTAAGAGATGGAAACAGCTCTATTCCTGCTACTTTGAGACGACTGATGCTAGATGAAAAGAGGGAGTTGAACTAGAAGCTGGAAATTGTGACACAGACCAAAATCCCATGCCCCAGTTGCCGCTTTACCATTTTCAACAGGTTACTCACCTGCTTGAGAGTCAGAGACTCTGCACTGGTCACCTTTTGTTTGAGACAGGACACAGGCAGCAGCAGTGTGCCATTCGAACTCATACAGGCACCCGTCGTACCCAGAACTAATCAAAACAGGAGCACTTTCCAGGTCACCTGGGAAGATACAGACAATTATTAAACTGAACCACCAAATCCACACACTTCATTTTTCAAGAGACCAGTACCTGATCAGATACGCAGATTAGTTACTGAAGCAAGCCAAGTGCATTACCTCAGAAGAGCCATTTTTGCATGTCCTTACACCCCCTCCCCAATTTAAAAAAAGGTGCAGGTACCATGGGAGATCTGCATGTATAGCAGGCACAGGGAGCCTCAGGCCAGAAGGCTAAATGTACCCCTCCAGGTCCTCCTCCTGCCCCTTGAGACTCTTCCCCCTAACCACACCCCAGCCCAACATCCCTCACTGGTCTTCCCCCATACCCGCTTTTAGTGTTTTTGCCCTGCTGGAATGTGTGCCTGAACAGGAAGAGAGAGTGTGGTGAGTGTGAGTGTGTGTGTGTGTGTGTGTGTGTGTGTGTGTGTAGAAACTAGCCTACCATACAAAGGTAAATTTTACATTTGTTGTTTTGGCCACTTTTGCCTCTGGCCCCATTCACCACTGGCATGCTGCCTCCAAATGTTGCCCAGCAAGAAATGTGACCCTCAGGCTGAAAACGTAGCCTGTCCCTGACTTATGGACCTTACCACCACTGCCTTCATGCGGGTTTGCAGCTTGAGACTGCATCCCCAGACCTTGGCTTTAATAAAAGCTAGAGTACTCACCTGGCTTGCATATGAGGAGTATCTTTGTTTCAATTGTCTTTTTTGGTCGACACTCATCGCCACCCGAATAGTAAAGTTGAATATTCTCTCCAACTTTTGTGGGAGCAGACATAAACGTCCCTAGGTTTTTTGTGCTATTGTCTTCACCTAAAAAGAGCCACACACCAAACAAGAAATACAGATACTTGTTTTAGCGAGCAATCCAAAATATGTCCTTTGAAGGAATTACTATTTTATAAATAGCACATACAGCATTGTATTCAACTGTTGAATGTGGTTCTTTTAATGTGGGGAGCTCATACAAGGATGTTACTCACCAACTGAGCAAACAGATGCCTCTTCTGAACAGTTCACTGCCCCTCCTTTCTGAAGTACTTGGTGACAGACGTTTATGAAAAAACGTTTCTTCTCTGTTTCCACAGGGTTACCGTCTACAGCTTCCCAATTCTGCTCTAACTCTAAAATTAAGAAATTGCATTTTAGATGAACATTCCTCTAAAAACCATATTATGTGTAGTGTTAAAATTACAGATCGTTCCCCATCCCCTATCCAACCAATGAATGGCCATGTAGAAACTCAACTGCAGGTCAAACCACATATTACTTCTAATATGTAGAGTTAGAAACCACATTGGGTTTTTAATTTATTTACTTCGTAGCAAGCACAGCCTCCTGCATTTTCATCAGGGGGCTGAAGCATGCAGGGAGGAAGGGTTCCCAGAATGCAATCCCAATTAAAATCTCTCTCCACACACACACACACACACACAGCGATTAGCCTTAAGGGAAGGTTGCCATTGGCACCGATGCAGGTCTTTTTTCCTAAAGGCCAGCTGCTGCATTCTAATTTTCATCAGAACTTTGAGTGGGAAAGAAAGGGTTAAGCCCCTCCCACTCCACACACACACACACACACACACACACACACACACAATACAGTCCTGTTGAAAAGTTCTCCTTTCTCCATGCTTGCAATGGGGCAGGGTTTTTTTGGGGGGGGGGGTTAAGCCTGGTGTACTTGCAAGTCACAAACTAAAAAACCTAATATCAAGTTTAGGCCCCATTACACTTACGTTTTGAACAATTATGGGTTAGTCTTTGTTAGTCTTTTCTTGCAGTTAGTTCTTTGAACATAGTAGATTAAAGAGATTTATATCATGTATGACTTATACTCATGTTAAAACCCATCAAGAAGATTTAGTTTTTGCAGTAACTTGCTAATGCTAGGTGAAAGGACAACTGGAAAAGGAGTCCAAGCAAGAGTGACAGTGAAAATCTGACAGACCTTTTGACCTGGTATCAGGAATGCTGACTGATGGTGTTACAACCCATATTCTGTTTGTGGAAGGCTCTCCCCAGGGAAAGACACCAGGCAACTTGACACTTTCTGGGAGCCAACCTAAGTCATTTTTATTTACTCAGTCTTTTGGTGGTTAATTTAGCCTCTAGTGTGATGCTCATCTTTTAGTGGGGTGGGGTAGGACTTGTCCTCCTCACTGCATTGTTGGATGAGCATTTTAGGAATTTTGAATAGTAACCCATTTTATATTTGGCTTTTAATCAATTTTATCTCTTTGTATAAAGCAACTAACAAATGCTATAACCACCACAACACCGCCAATGGAAATAATACAATTTATAGAGCTACTGAAACTGGGGTTTATATAAAATGCTACAAAAATTATACACAGGCTATTGTAAAACCATTAAAGCATAAGTAAAAATCATGTGCTTATAACTAAGGGGATGAAAGTCACCCAGGAAAAAAAGGTCCGAGAAGCATTAGTGTTCCTTGTAAGCTGGTTAGGGGTTTTGCAGTGCTTCTGAGCCCATTTGGGTGCCTGCAAAGACAGGCAATATCATTGGCCAAGAGTGTGTTTAAATGGAGTTGTAGTGAAAAATTCCACAGAGAAACCTAGGAACTGATATAACCCCAGACTTTTACTACTGTAATGCACACTGATTCTTGAAGTTTAGTAAAAAATTGCAACAATCCCAAAATATGGTTAGTTTACCTCATGGCAGGACAAATCTGCCAAGGAGCATATTATATAAGTGCTCTAGCTCCAGGATCTCTGCGAGTTGCCTGATAGCTTAAGAATTCCAACACATTTGCTGCGTTCCAACAGCCAGAACATACAAAGCCATTTTTTGTTGATATACCACAATTCTGAACTCCAACTTTGAACTCCTTTTGATTTGGAAAGTCAGCAGCCTCCGATCTGTGATCGAACAGGTTAACATCCTACGGTATTAACCTGCCAGTGGTATAGACTTCCGTTCACACAGAGGGACTTCCCCTCCCTCACCCCAGCAATGCATGTACCCCAAATCTGTTCTGGGGAGTTGGGGGACTTTGCTAAGCAAACTGGGGTGGGCGGGTTCAGGAATGGAGGAGAAAAAAGAGAATTCTCACCACCCACAGTCACCACCTGGAAGGAGTATAAGCCATTTAAGATAGCACTTAAAACAGCCCTATATTTACTGTTTTCAGGTTTAAAACATTACTGGACATCTGAGATAAGGCAAAATGAACAAAAGTTTTAAAATGTAGTGCATATCTTAATGATTTTTTTTTAATTGCCATACCAGAATGACGAATCAATCGTGTCAAGTCATAGCGTTTCCTTTTGTCTGTAACCATACAAGGAAGATCTTCTTTTGCTACACATGCGTATTTGGTCTCCCAGGTGAAGAAGTATGAGCAGTCTGTTTCTCCTGTAAATACTGGGCTTCCTTTGCCATCATTGTCTTTGAGAAGTTCATTAAAAATATAGGAAGATTAGGATAAGGAAAATATAAATTACACAAATTATAGCATTAAAAGATTCTCATAGTGCCTTATAACTTATGATTAAAACAACAGCACTGGCACTTTACCCGGAGCAGCTGAAAGCCAGTCCAAAAACTATTAAAAACCCAGGAACACCCAATTTAGTGCTGGATTAGTTGATGTGGGGAGATGCATCACTAACCTGTTGGCTAACTGTCTCACCACAAAGACAGCGGCATAGCTGTCAACTTTTCCCTTTTCTTGCAAGGAATCCTATTCGGAATAAGGGAATTTCCCTTTAAAAAACGGGAAACGTTGGCAGATATGCTCTAATACTGGGCAGGTTAATGTGGGAGTATGTAATTCTAGCTTGAAAAGTTTTACTTCTCAAGCTTAGGGTGTACATTAAAGTACTGGGTACAGAACTATCTATGGATTTTTAAGATTCTCTGAAGAATTAAGGGTTGTGCACTATAACATCTGATGGGTAAGAGTGCAAGAATGGTGTTGGATAATTCAAAGAGCCTCTCTTGTCAGTATGTCTGAATACCAAATGCTGGGAAACCATGCGTGGAGAGAGCATATTGTACTCTGGTCCTACCTGCAAGCTTCCCATAGGCACCTGGTTAGCCACAGAGAACAGCACACCTAAGAACCTCACGAGCAGAGTAAAAAAGCAAAATATCTGCTGCTTTGCTCCCAATATCTGAACTCTGAGGAACATGCTACCTCTGAACATGAACATTCTATTGCTCTCATAACAAATACCCAGTTATATACCAATCCTCCATTAATTAGAAATCCTCTTCCCTACCCACATTTCTTAAATGCTTGCATAACTTTTAGACTTCAGAACAAAAGGAGCTGTTAGCATTCAAGCAGTAGTGGGCTGTGGTGGGGCAGCTGCAAGTATTCTTGGAGGACACAGAATATTGCTCAAAGCGATCCATAGATAACCAGCATGTTCATTACCTGCCGTTTGATTGCATTCAAAGTTTATGACAGTCATTCGCTCAAATCCAGAGCTGCAAGGATCTCCTCCTGGGTATGTCAGAATGAGGTCTCCATCAGCATACCTGATTTCAAAAGCCAAAAGGGTGAATGTTCAAATTTAAGGAATTTAATTTAAGGAAGAAAAAGAGCTCACCAGTGGCCCACACTCAATGGAAACCAGAAAAAGGTTCATTAGATGGGTATCACAACTCAAAAGAGGCAAACAGATTTCTAATTTGGAATGTTATCCATTTTAGCTCTACGTCTGTCTAAAAGATCTTTGTCTTGTTAAGGTCTTCTCTTCCAAAACTAAAAGCAGAAACTAGACCTGAGTCCACCAGGATTGTCCTCCACAACACACTTTGAGTTAGTTGGTTAGAGCGTAGTGGCGATAACACCAAGGTGGCGGGTTCAATCCCTGTACAGGTGCATATTCCTGTATGGCAGAGGGTTGAACTAGATGATCCACAGGGTCTCTTCCAACTCTATGAATCTAGAATTGCCAGGAACCAACAGTGCATGCAGGAACTTTAGTTCCTAACAAATACTAATCCTCAAAGACTGTTTTCTAATTAAGCACTCACCTGAGAGTTTGGTGGGTAAACCTTCCTGCCACTTTCTGCTGAGGAACAGCTGCATGTTTGACCTGGCACGCCGAAGCATTGGCATCACTGCAGTAACCTCCAGCTGCTTTGCCACATACATTCAGATAATAGGAATACTCTTCTCTGTCTTTAGCAACGTAAGGTGTGACATACGCTAAAGAAAGGAGGGTCGTGATGATTGAAGCACATGTTTGGTAAAAGTATTTAGGTGACTGTACAGACAGAAACACACATTTACAGCCACAGAACTTATGTAATCAGTTTACAGCCCTGTTGGCGAGCTGCTTGTGTTGTCATATCATGCCCCACAAACTCACAGCTGCACGCTGTTCAGCTCTTTCCATTGGCTGCTTCAGAAACCCATGCGAAAACGCCAAAAAACTTTCAGCCACAATGTGACACAAACCACACATTTGGTTTATGCAAGTTAAGGATTGCAACTACAGATGCCAACACAATCTACAGCTCTCTTCTTCCTCACCGTCAGATTTAGACAGAGGCTCTGCCAACAGCTCACTAATCATGGTTTCAACATCTGGTGAGCAGTATCCAATTCTGAGGTTTTGCAATCTTAACGCGGGCATGTTGGTACAGTCCACACAAGACTGCATCACCTCTGGGTGGAGGGGGAAGAAACAGTCACCAGACACCATGAGCTAAGAAGCTGGGTATTAGGGACTTACAACCTAGTTTTCTCCTCAACAGTTTAGCTCCGGGATCCCCAACATGGAGTGTGTGGGCACCACAACACTCTCAGAAACCTACTCTTGGTACCCACCAACGCCCTGACTCTTCAAATTTATTTTTAACCACTTTTATTCTTATTTGTTTTTGTTGTGGTAGTTGAAAATTTTGGGGGAGGGTTGATTTTTTTTAGGTCTGAGTTTTGCTGCGGGCAGCCAGGGGCAGGGGGTAAGCGTGAGCAATTTTCTTCTGTGGAAAAGGGTATTTGTGGGGTGACCAAAATGTTGGCTTGATTTCCAAATGTGTTGCTGCTCCCAGAAAATTTGGCAAGCCACGTTTAACTTTTCCCATGCAGCAAACTATTTATACAAACTACAGCTGTGTCCTGGATTCAGCCACATCGGGCTGATTCAGGGGAATCTGGGCTTGGGACAAGTGAAGTCAGGCTGAAACAGTCTCAGGCCACCCAGCGTAACCAGGGGTGGAGAAGGGGGTGGGATGGCTGCTGATTCCCCAGCACATTCTCAGTCCTCTGGGATGCAGGTGCTCCTTTGCAAGGCTCTTCCTGTCAGGAAAGCAGCTTGCAAAACAGCACCCCATAGGTTGGTGGGCACTACTTTCCAAAGGTGCCCTGCAGAATTCCATCTCTCTCCCCCGGCCTCCTTACAGCCTGTTCCCAAGGATCTATTGCCACAGCAACTCCCTGGGCCTACTACTACCACTACACCTGGACTGTAGAAAGCTGGTGATGCTGCTACTATGGAAGGAGCAAGCAGGGAGCCATGGGAGAAGAGCACGTGGTCCCTGGGTTGGGGAGGCTATGCACAGCCCTACAATAAGGAACATTTTCAGCACAGACCAATTTAGAAATGGTGCAACCCTATAAAGGACTATACCACACACTAGCACCAATGCTTCTTCCTCTACCATAGCTACTAACTTGGTTTATACTGATGCCACTGCTTCACTCTTAGGGGGGGGAAAGGGTGCTTACCTGGAATTTGTTTGAGGGGTGTCAAATTCACATAGATACCATGCTGCTTGCTGGTCAGGACACAGTTGTTACTCTCTAGGTAGTCTCTGTGACAGGCAGACTCTGTAACCCATTCAATCTCGTACTGGCAGTTACTTTGAGCAGTGAGTCTGGGACTTGTCACCTAATACAAAAGAAAAAAAAGTGTGCCCAGAAAGGGGAAGAGAAACTCCCTTGGGTTGGCTCCAAGTTATAGCCCCCTACAAAGTTCAAAAGGCATATTCTGCACACGCACACGCACACACACACACACACACACACACACACGATGTGCTGTATGGAGTAGATCCACAACAAGACAAGAAACAGAGCTTATAATTTTATTGTATGGAGGAAGGAGGAAAGAGGAAAGAGAAGGAGAAGCTGCTTCCCTGAACTGCACCCCATGATGCTTCTAGACTTCTACCACTTTTGTGTTGGACTAGGGCCTGGGAGATCAGGGTTTAGGTCCCCCCTCTGCCATGAAGCGGAGTGACTGTGGGTGATCTTTGGCTTAACCTACCACACAGGGTTGCTGTGGGGATTAAATGAGGGAGAGAAGGCCACCTTGAGCTCCTTGGAGAAAAAGGCTGAGAGATAAATGCAATGAACAAATAAATAATATCTCAGTTTTAACTAAAATTTGCTTAGAACAAGCCAGAGTTTCCCTAGTTTGTATGTTCACAGACTAACCTATCATTTAGTTCATTTAGGCCACTGTATCCATGTTTTAAATGAAAATATAGAATAACTGAGTTGGAAGCTGGCTCAAAAGTAATCGAACCCAACCTCCTACCAATGCAGGGAATCCACTGCTACACCATCCATGACGGGGGGCCATCAAACCTCTGCTTAATAAATAACTTTAGGGCCAGGATTTTGTCCATCAGTTTCTGTCATCAAGCAACAGGTTTTGACACCCCAGGTATCAGTTACCTCTTTTTTCCTCCCCTCTGGGCACACAAAAGTAACAGTCACTGCTGGATCATGGTCACCACAGAAGTCAGGCCTCTCATTTGCATTGCTAATTTTGCCTTCGTATCTCAGGGAAAGCCTGGAAAAACAAGGGGGGGGGGCGAGTTTGAGAGAGGAGACAATGTGAGACATGCAGAAACAGCAAGAGTGGGATTTAATACAGCTACCTTATACAGTGGTACCTTGGGTTACATACGCTTCAGGTTACAGACTCCGCTAACCCAGAAATAGTACCTCGGGTTAAGAACTTTGCTTGAGGATAAGAACAGAAATCGGGCTCCGGCAGCGCGGCGGCAGTGGGAGGCCCCATTAGCTAAAGTGGTGCTTCAGGTTAAGAACAGTTTCAGGTTAAAAACGGAACTCTAGAACGAATTAAATTCTTAAACCGAGGTACCACTGTACTTTTAGTTTATCAGCTACACTGGCTCCCAGTCCATTTCAGACTACAATTCAAGGTACTGGCTACGCATTATGGAAAGCGGTTTGTACATCTGTTCTCCCTAGATTTGGGCGTATCTTGAGATATCATCACAAAACTCAGCATGAGGGTTCCCAAGGTGAGGGAAATAATCTTTTTTATGTTTGAATGCCAGAAGCCATTTTGAATCAACAGGTGACTTTTTTGTGATTTCATTCGATTTTTGGCTTGCAGGGTCCAAACTCACAAATTATACTATCCATTTAAAAATCACAATATTTTTCATTTTTTTTTTTACAAGTTTCTGGCAATGCCGGGCACTCCCCGCTAGTCACCTACAAAGCCCAAAATGTCTTGGGACCAAGATGCATGAAGGACCACCTCCTTATGTGAATCTCCATTTTACCAGCTCAGCTGTTGCTGTGCAATTGCTTTCTGAGGCAAGGTTGGTGGCAACATTTGGGAGAGATCTCAGAGGTGGCCCTCCATATGTATGGAATTTCCTGTCCCAAGAAATTACCTTTCTCTTTTTAATCCACCAGCAGATGAACATATCTCCCTTCATACAAACAGTTGATTCCGCTGCTGCTAAAGGAATTGAATTGCAAGCACCATTTTTCGTGTGCTTTTTACCGTTTAATTTGTTTTGATGGCTGGATCATTGTTGCTTTGTTGGTGGATCTCCTATTTTATTTTATTGCATTTTTAAAATTATATGCAGGTTTGTTTTAACAACTTTTGTTTTTTTATGAGTAACAGTATTTATTTTTACAAACAGATGTCTGCTGTTGTATTTGTAATATGCTTTGAGCAACTCTTTTGTGAAAGTCAAAGCAGGACACAAACTTACTAAGACGACTAATAAAATTTAAATACTAAAAAGTTTCTAGATCGTGCTTTTATAAGTGGTTAGCTTTACTGTGCTCCAGAAACAAAAACTGGCTAGATTAATTACGGATTAAAGAAAATACATTAAATGGAACTCTTAAGCCACCAGTATTCCCAACAGCAACAAAATAATTTGAGTGCTAAACGGTAAGCTGTACTTTACAGTAGACTACTTTTGAAATCATTTACTAAGATTGATATTCAAATGATAGCCCCTTTAAAGCAGAGATGGGGAACTTGTGGCCCTCCAAACTTTGCTGACTACAATTCTCATAATTCCTGATTGCTGGCCATACTTAAGGGTGTCAAATAGCACTGTTGGGGACCCAGTTTCCTCACCCTGGTTTAAAATACCATAAGACTGAAGTCATACCTGTTTTTATCAAGCTGCTTGAGTTGTTCTTTAGGATGCCCCAGGTCAAATGCATGACCATCCTTCAACAGGCAAGCTGAACTTCCCTCTGGACAACCCTTGCCCTCAACAGAGGATTTTCCTGTCAATACAGTGTTTATGTAAGAAATAAGACCATAAATAAGGTTTCAGAAGGATGTTAGGGCAAAATCTTCCATTTAAATGTAAACTTAATTTTGACCATGTAGTGTAAATGGGACGAGGAGACTGCTGGGCCAGACTGAAAAATCAAAGCTACAGAAATCAAAGATTATCTTTACATATAATACCCACTAAGCTGGAGGAGTAGGCAATACTTATCTCAACATCTTTATGGTTGCAGAAACATTCTAGAATGGCAAAAGGTACTCTGTTCAAGATACCCAGAGTGAAAAGAAAAAAATTACCAAATACCTGCATGCACTATGCATATCAACAACAGTTCCTGGCTGAATGGCTCTCTAGAAACGATACTTCAGAGAATATGAACAGTCTTTTAGTAACTCTTGAGTTACGTCTTACTGTCCTAAGAGGGGTAAGCTTTACAAACTAGTATTACCCCAGTGATGTGTTAAAAGTTTGGAATAATCTCAACTCCACATATTATCTTTATTTGGCATTGTTTCCTAAAACTCGCAAGCTTTTATGAGTAACTTAAAGATGGGCAAAGCCAGTTCTAATAAGGTGTATTGATCCATCTACTAATGATTGATCTATTATCTGCTAATATCAGAAGCTGAGCAGGGACATAGATGACCTTTTACTTCATTTTCTTCAGCATTGTATTAGAGAGGAAATGTCAGGACAATAAGTTGGAAATCTGACAGCATTTGAATTACAGATCCTATAACAATCATGTACAAGAGGAAATCTGGGAATGAGTGTAGTTCAGTAGCAGAACATCTTTTTTCATAACAAAAGGCTCCAGACTCAAATTCCCAGCGCCTCCAGGTATGGCTGGAAAAGACTCAAAACCCAAAACCTTGGAGAGCTGCTGCCCAAGTCAGCAATACTGAGCTATGTGGACCAATGGTCTGACTTCATATAAGGCAGCTGCCTGTGTTCCACTGTTCCTCTGGAAAGCCTAACAAATCTTAATTGTAAAAAAAAAATGATGCAAACAATGCAACAGAGAATTTAGGAATGTTTGAACACAGGGTATTTGTTTTCTGTGTCTCTTATACTGAAGAAGTCCACTGTAAAATTGTTTTTTGGGGGAAGCTCAGTCAGCACAGCATGAGATTCTGAATTTTAGGGTTATGGTTTGAGCCCCACGTGGGGCAACAAGATTCCTGCATCGCAGGGGGTTAGATTAGATAATCCTCATGGTCCTTCCCAAATCTACCATTCTTTGATTCTAACACATGGAGGCTGGAAAAAGGTTACTCAGGCGTATCTCGGTTCATGTTTGAAAGGGCTGAGGCAATACACTTTTCCGAATGCATCTGAGGTTTGACTGTTCAGATGCATTCAAGATTCTGCTAGGAAAGTAAATGCGCTCTTAATCAATCAGAGATGTGAAAGCCTGGTGGTGGGGGCAGAAAAACTGAGGGGAATCTCTATTCTTAATTCTGACCTTAAAGGGAAAAAGAAGCAGCATCTCATTCCATCTATAGAACCACGGCAATGGTCCATTTGGAAAATGTATCCCAAAAGCAAGTCTCAAAAAATAAAAAAGGTCATTATAGTCAATACAAGATCGTGTAAAACAGTATCATGATGCATCTAGTAAAATATTTTAGTGGCCCAAGGAGTCACCAGATACTGCAAAATACTGACTAGCAAAATAATTTCCAAAAAGAAATTAAGTATGCTTCAACCTGTTTAAAAAATATGTATCAGACTGGTCACAGGAAGGTACGCCTCAAGTTTCTAAGGGGAAAATGTGACTCAGATGAAAAACAAAAAGCAAGCATATTAGACACACAATGTATGCCAAGGTTCAGACCTATGTTTCTACAGACGTTGATGTAGAGCTCCACGTCATCATCCGAGTCCTCTACCAAGTATCCTCCAGAAGTTTTAATCAGTGGGTTCAAGTCACGTTTCCTCAAGTCTCCATCAAATATGTAACAAGGCACCTAGAAATTAAATCACACTAATGACATGCAGAAGAGAAAGCATCACACCATTTCAGAGACCATTTCACACATTTCAGGAAAGAATCCTGATACAGACACTCCCATTGGAGACCTGCCTATGGAAGAATCATGCTTCAACATGTATAGCTGATGTAGATATTGCATCAAGTTTTGCTGAAATGGTTAGGCAAGTGCCTTGCTGCCAATGAAAATGTGCATTAATTCAAGGTACTGGTTATGTAGCTCACCAGTGGAACCAGGTTGGGACTAGAATGCTTAGAAGTATACATTAGGCTAGTCAAGGCTCCATTGTCCCAGAAGGGTCCATTGCAGCCTGGAGCCATCTCTGACTGTTCTTTACTGCCATTATGATTTGCTCACTAGGGAAACCAGCAACAGGGCTGAGGAGCAACCACACCCACCTCCCTGTGTTCGCCTGCCCTCTCCCCGTTCTTGCCGTTGCCACATGCTCTCTTGCCTAGCACTGAGCATGAGGTTGACAACTTTCCTTGTGATGTGGGTCCCAAGTGGTTCCATGCAGTAACCCTGTGCAAGAGTTTTTAACAGGTGGGTGGGACAAGCCACCAATCATGTGATGTCATATGACTGGCAGGTGGCATCACCACCCTCCTTTCAACTTTGGCCCATGAGACTGATCAGGACCTGGCATGTGGAGCCAAAAAGGTTCCCCACTCCAGCCTAGAACTTGCATTACCTCTTCAGTTGGTTTAAACAAATCTTTCTTGCAGGCCACATATGTCTTCCATTCAAAGTAGTGCACACAACTGGTTGAAGTCACAAATTCTGGGGAACCCTGATTAAGAAATTGACGAAATACAAAGTGTGCTGTTACTCATTATTAAACCAAAAACAGAAAGCTTAATCGTTCAAACGGGTAACAGAAACCAATTACCTAGAGCTAGAACAAGAACACTCTAGCAGGTAATTAATTGCTGAATGACTTTTCGTTGGCAAGTTGGCAGATATGGACTGAAGCCAGGAATATGAAAGTACATACACATAGTGTACCACAAACTAAGGTACTTAGAATAACAGGACAATTAATTAGAATTCGGGTTCTCAGATGCCTTCTCAGATGCACTTTTATTTCCCGATTATACATGAAAAACATGCCCCAGTAGCCCAACTTTTTATAGATCTTAATTTTAAGCTGCTCTGGCAGTCAGTTAACGTTGGCTGAGAAAACAGGTGTAACTAAAATACAATACATCTTACAGTCAACCCGTGTGCATAAACTGATTAACTGTACAGTTACTGAGAGATAAAAACAAACATTTGGTTTGGGTATCCCTTCTAAACAAAGCCCATGCACTCCAGAAGAGCCAAGGAAACATAATATACAGGTAGCTTTATAGCAGAAAGAATCTATAAATTAAAAGTAACAGATGCCATATTGAAAGAAATAAAGCATATGAATTGACACTAAGTCTTTAAAATATAAAAATGCATTTCTCAACATGTTTGTATTTTCCTATTGTGATTTATCAATTATACTTTTGTATTGGTTATCATGTTCAATGTTTTAATAATAAAACTTAGTTTTCAAAAACACATTAAAAATTGAGGAAAATATGTCCTTGCATATATTTTTATAACAAGAAAGGTTTTTGGCAATAATGCCATACTGACCAGAGTCTTCCCACAATAGAAATTAATGTTGCTTTGTAATTTGTGCTCGGTTCCTTGCTGTCTACAAGTCTGTGTAGTGTTGAACTCCAAGAGCAGTTTAGAACTTCTCATCAACGAGGAATCCCCTAAACAAAGCAACAACGAAGTCAAAATATATTTATACCCCTGCCTTTTATTGTGTAAGACTAATAGAAGCTTGGGCCAAATTGGATTTGCCAATCCACACAAGCCTTCCGTAATCCAATTTTAACCAATTCAGAACTGATACTTTGAAATAGATCTTCTGTAATTCAGAGGGCAAATGCCTATATTTCAAAAGCTTAGTACAGGGCATATTGTAGTTTTTTTTTTTAAAAAAAAGCCCACCTGATATTCACTTACAGAAAACACATTTGTCTTGATTACCTTTATGTGCAAAGATTGAGCTAAACATGTTTTGGGGTAGTATAACACCTTCATGAGAAATCTCTTTAGGTTAAGAATGGATAGAACAACACCTACTGCTGAAAGTCCCATTAACCTACTTTCATTCCTCTGATCTCTTGGCCACCCAAGAGCAGCCAGCAGAACTCCACGCTTGTGCAACGGGGTTCCCCTAGATCCATCCCTTACGAAAACCCTCAGTACCCAAAGCAAAGATGCTCCCAAGGAATGAGAACCCTTTTCAAACGGTGTGGGATGAGGTACAAGGGGCTGAAGGGGGTGTAAAACTGGGAAGAATTCTGCAGGGATACTTGTGTACACGGAAGGGTCTTGCCCTGCTTTGGAGCCAAGGCATATAGAAGCCATATAGAGCAGAACAAAGGCACCCCCCTCAGCTAGTCCTTTTCTGTAGGGAGAAACATGTGGGTTTTGACCTTGAATGAGTAGGCTGGCTCGTGACTTAAGAAGCATTTAAAAAAATCAAGGAAACATCTATCTCTATTTCATCTTTCTAGCGTTGAGGAAGTTTAGCTTTTGTAATGAAGAGCATCCAGTCAGGTGAGCCTCCACCTGCAGTCTGATGCAATACAACTTCGCTGCCTCTGTGCAAAGTAGGCCTCTGTTCTTTTTTTCTTATTTTGGCATACAGCCAAAACATGAAGCTGGAGCTATTCACTCACCTATCTAGATCACACCTTTCCATTAAAGGTGCTCGAGCCAGCTAATGCAAAAAACACAAATCCAACAATAAGCTCTTAAAATCATCCGTAAAAACACACACACGCACAGGTTAAAACCAATTGAGACACACATCGTATGAATCAGAGGCCCAGCTAAATAAAATATATCTGCCTAGCAAGCCCCCCATGAAAAACTGAAGCCTAGTTCTTCCCTAGGTGGGTCTAGGCATAGAGTCTTCAGTCATCTGACTACAATGCATTCTTAGTCTGTGGTCATGTATTCTGTAAGTGCATAGAAGACCCTGCTGGGTCAGGCAAATGTCTCATCCAGTCCAGCATCCTATTCTCACCGTTGCCAACCAGATATCTGTGAGAAACCCGGGAGGAGGACCCTGTGGTTTCCTGCAAAAGGTATGCAGAAACATGCTGCCTCTGACCATGGAGACAGGGCATAGCTTTCATGGCTAGTAGCCACTGACAGCCTTATTCTCCATGCATCTGTCTAATGCCATAAAACTAGGAGCACAGTGTCTGTGGGCAGCACCCCGTTTTTTAATTATATCATGGTTTTAGCAAAGGCTAAATCATGGGAGGCATGATTTCTCCTGAGTGTCTCATTTCCCCATCTTAGTGCATACCCATGTATTTGCCAAGGAGTTTTGAAGAAGTCCTTAGTGTGCCACCATCCAGAAATACTTGTGTACAAGTTACTTCAATGAAATTCCCTCTCCTTTTGTCTTTTTCGTTCTCTTGTGACTATGGCCAAGTCCAAAGTCAGTGAAGATGCTCAGCAAAACACAGCTAGCATCACTGCTGCAGCTTGGACTTTTGCCAACTCAGAAAGAGTGAAAATAGATTCCATTTTTGACTGGCTCAGCCAGGACTATTAGGAGTTATATATTGCTTAAAAGGAAATCAACTCCTTTCATTATACCACAGTCAGGGGCAAGAGATAGAGACAGTCTGCAGCTATGAAGGTCAATGGTTCTCTTCTTCCCCACCCCCGAGAACAAGATACTGGCTCCAGAACTCAGCTTACATTGACAAGTAAGAAGTCTAACCCTCTATAACAGCTGCCAAGGAAAGTCCTTGAAATCATCCAGAATTAATATGCTCTCAAGGCCTAATTGCAAAATTAGAATGTTCTATAGGATGTGTTCTATTTGAAACTGAAGTCCAGAGGTTGGAGGATCATAATTTAATAAAAGTGTATGGCTATTTTTTAATCACCACAAAATGCAAAAAATATTACATATACATATACTGTATATACACATGACCACCAGATGCCATTTCAGGATGGGTGTGGGTAAGTAAAAATAAAACCTGGTGCTCCAGGACTGCCTCAATTCACAGAAGTTACTGGGAAAAGGTTCCAACTGGAGGAACACAAGGGAGAATCCATTTTCAACCCTTTCCCCTGCAGCCCCCACCCCCTCAGCTTTTCACAGTGTTCTGGTGTCTCAACTAACCCTCCAGAGAAGCGATTCAGGTGGCATAGGGGGAAAAGGAAGTTAGGAAAAGGTTGCCTTTCCCCTTCTTCCAGCATGGAGTGGAATTCAGTGCTGAGGGTCTCTGTATTTTGTTTTCCTCACAGCCACCTTGGAGGTGGTGTGCCACTCATCTCCTTTTAAAGCAAGTAGCCCCCCAATCTCAAGAGCATATTTCAGGGCGAAGTGGGAGTATGGAGTAGGTGATGAAGGCAAAGTCTTGTTGCACAAGCAGAAGCCTGTTCTGCAGGCAGATCAACCTATGGTTCTTTCCAGGGAAGAGAGGGACAGAAAAAGCTTTTTACCCACAGCTTCAAGCTTTCTAGAACTTTTACACCTTTATCTAGGGCAGGGAACATGTGGCCCTCCACCATCACTAGTCAGCAGTTTAGGGATGGTGTGTGCTGCTTGTGTAACGCTTTAATTGGCTCATGGCAGAGAGATGGATTTTATGA
Organism: Podarcis filfolensis; assembly: GCF_964270895.1. Classification (NCBI taxonomy): domain Eukaryota; kingdom Metazoa; phylum Chordata; class Lepidosauria; order Squamata; family Lacertidae; genus Podarcis; species Podarcis filfolensis. The sequence continues at coordinate 69,972,270 of NC_139606.1, read as the reverse complement.
AGCTTCTAGGCTGAGCTGGTCATGTCACACCCCTCTCTCTGGACCCATTTTGGGGAGGGAGCCAAGGCATGTAGAAGGAATAACAGGAGCAAACCAAATCCTCATTCTCAAGGAAAGCTAGATCACAAGGGTTGAGAAAAGCCAGCTGGCTCCTAGCATCACACAGGTTATGCGGCAGATGAGAGACCAGAGCACCCCCAGAACAAAAACTTTGCCCACGTACCCTGCCTGCCGCTGCAAGATTTCATGTGCACAAACCATTTTGCCTTAACAGATTGAGTTATTTCTGCCTCCTCAAGTTGCTGGCTGAAAACAGAACCAGACTGAACTTTAGGATGCCAACCCACATACACATTTCACAAGCCAGGAAAGAAAGGATAGATTCATTTTAAAGCAGCCCTTATCAGTTTAAGCCATTCTCCTCCCTTTGCACACCACACCCCAAAAGTCAACTGCTGCAAAGGGCTGGCAATATAGCTCACCAGCAAGAACATGAAGCTTTCAGGACAAGGAGAGAAACCTTGAACACAGGCACACGCAAGAGAATTTAATGGGTGGTGTTTCACATTTTAACATCCATATAGCAGACAAACCTCTGGACTTACCTACTGAGAAACTGGCATTGCTTTTTATGTCGTATGCACAAATGGTACTCGACCCTCCACAGCCTGTGGCACTACCACAGAGGTTTATTTTGTAGTGTACTTTATCTGGATCAACAGCTTCCCACGTATAACTGAAAAAGAAGAGTGGGAAGAAGGTACAATGAATATGTGCTGCCAAACTACACGTTTCAACAAAATAAAAAAATTCCTTCCAGTAGCACCTTAGAGGGCAACTAAGTTTGTTATTGGTATGAGCTTTCATGTACATGCACACTTCTTCAGATAAATGTTTCAGCCCAGGCTATTCATCAGCATCTTAAATCTAGCAAACGTTTTGCTCATATTTAACACACACTGCTCCCCCCAATGAGCTTTCCAGCACACTGTCAGCAATGCAGGGAGCTGCAACAACGAACATCTTTTTGATAAGGCACATTTCAGATTATATTCTGAAGCAGTTTAACCAAAATAAAAATTCATCTTCGCTAAACACATGCAAACCATCTATTGTCACCTCAAAAACATGGAACAAACTAAAAGTTGTGAAGCGCCCTGTGATCTTTAGATGAAGGGTGGAATACAAATTTATTAAATAATAATAATAATGATATGATGGTGAGGATGTATTTTTTCTGAAATTAGCATTTAATGCTCAGGAACATAAGACACTGCCTTCCATAGAGGTCCAGCTAGCTTCAGTATTTCAGTCCTACCTAGAGACACCAGGGATCAAACCTGAGAACTTTTGCATGCAAAATATATGCTCCACCTACCACCAAGCTACAGCCTCTTTCCCAGAATGTCATAGAAGATTGGCCATTAGTTCAGAGGGACACTCTTCCAGCTGCAGTTAATATTTCAATAACAAACTTCTAAGTAACTATGTACCAGGGGGTAGCTAAATAGATGTTTGAGGACTAAACTCGCATCATCCCTAACCATTGGCCATGATGCCTGGGACAGATGGGTGTTGGGAGTGCAACAACATCTGGAGGGCCACAGGCGCCGTACCCACCTAGTGGAAAAATCAGACAAAGGATTCAACGTGTCTTGCAGAAGATAAAAGCAAGTAGTTATTGAGAACTGAAGTGGCACTTAACACTTCCATTTTCACATTTGTGTTTATTGAACAACAGGTCCTGTTCCCCCTGCATGCAAACATATTCACCCTTGGAAGCATATGTATATCTCCCAGTGCTGTCAACGGTACAATATTCATGGGCACTCTCATCTCAGGAGCCTTAACTATATTGGCCTGACTAACGTCATGGGAGCTGCTTCTCCATGGAAAGCCCCCTGCAGCTGAGGTCATGTTTAAAATGACTCAATTAATCAGACAAGAACTTGGACCACAAGAGTTTCATCTATGCAATCTGACACGGAATAAACATTCAAAAGAAAAGCCGTATACGTTTCCCTTTTTTTTAAAAAAAGGTTGGTGTTAACAGAGAGAAAAAGCTTTCAGTTTCCAGTCCCAAATCATGAGACTTCTAGTCAACTGGAATGTATTTGTTATGCCCCTGACACAAAGGCAGACAAAGGGAAGTACAGGCTACTTAATGCTGTAAGCAATTCTACAGTAGTCATGGCCCACTTCTCACCAAGGGAGCCAACCTGACTCAGAGCAGCATTGCTTGTAGGGCTGGGCATTTGACTGGCCCAAAACAATTCAGTCAACTGATGGTCAAAGTACTTAAAACAACATCAGAAGAGAATACTTTTAAATCAACAAGTCTGAGACTTGTGCTCATCACAAAAGCAACTTAAATTGTTAACTGTTTTGCCATGGGCTCACAGATCTTAGCTAGCCCGGGTAGCCAAGCAGGGTCACCAAGTCTGCCAAGGTGTTGTTCCCAGTCTCACATTGCTACAATGGTCACCATCCTTGGTTCCAATAAAAGTATTTACCCACATCCTAGTGAGGCACACAACACCGATATTGGACCAGCTGCACTCCTGAGCACATTTAAAGTGGCTATGCTGAACTTGAACCCACTGAATGGTTTGTGGTCAGGTTATCAGAAGAAGCCCCTTCACTGGTACAAACTTGCCTGCACTCCGAGATAAACTCCAGAGGTCCTATCTCTAAAAATCAAAGATACTGAAAAGGTTGTTTCTCTGGAGCCTTCCATTTGCAGCCCCACATTTGTAGAAACTCCCTCCCAGGCAGAAGACAAGGTCTTTCAAGTAGCACAACCCCCCCGCCCCCGTTTGTGAACTCTCACCCAAGTGATATACAAATGGCCCAATCAGTACAAGCTTTTGAAACTCACCTATTTCAGATTGTTTTTTTCTTAACAAGGCACACTCCTCCATTGTTTCCCGAGACAGATGGCTATCAGCAGCAACAACAAATGGTGCTGATTTTGGAAATCGTTTTAAGTTGTTACAGCTAATACATTATAATAGTCTATTGTTTTAGTTAGACTAGTATTCTAAATAATTTCAACTGAAATATAGATGGCATTTTATACCCAAAATAAATTGTCATTTCAGGTAAGATGCCCTGCGAGGGCCTTGCCCAAGTAACAACCTAGAAATGTTTAAATAGATATGTAATGTGGGACTTTTAGGTGATGCTACAAAAGATTAATAAATGGAGTGCAGGAGACGAGGGCCTGTGCAGAGGTAAGGTGAGAAGTTATGGGAAGGCAGAAATGTGAATTAAGTCCAAAAATAGTGCACTAGGCACTGGAACAGACATAGTGATCCCGTATGGACAACAGTCACTCTCCATCCACTCTACCATAAGACCAGCTCTGTCAGATTTCTCCTGCCACTGTCATCTCTAGTAGCCATTCCATCAGGCTATAGGACAAGGAGAAACATAGGACTTCAAGGCCTCTGCTGTAACACCAACACATTTTTACTCCTCCTCTCCTTGAACTCTTTCAATTCCTGCTAGTCATTACAATAATTCTGTAACTAACAAATGGTGCCCGATATTGCTTTTCTGTCCTTCCTCCCAAACTGCATCTACTCCAACAAGGCATCTAACAGTGAGAGATTTTTTCCCTTAATCTACAGTATTGCAAAGCACCATTGAACTGCATGAGGCTTAACTTTCTAAATATCCCCCCCTTCAAAAAGCTGCAACCCATCCTAAATGGAAAAATATGGTAGATTGCCCTCTGTAATTTTGGGTATAATCTCTCTTCTGGAAATGCAACGTTAGTAGTGGCGTAAATCTGCCCAGTTGTACTGTGTTGGATTTCAACACATCGTGGATAGTCAAAATTTATCAGAAGCATATATAGATTAAATTTTAAAATGTGCTTTACACTAAAGTTTGTATATTGTTCACATCTTGCATTTAAGAAGCAATGTTCTAAATATTTCAATAGTGCTACCTCAGACAAGAGTATAATTGGAAAAATCCCAAAGATTCCACACTGAAATTTACCAAGGGAGAGGATATTTAAAATGCTGGCAGGAAAACAAGAAAGAACAGGACATATCCAAACAAAATACAATATAGATTTTTAAAAAAAACAAACAAGAAAATATAGTCAGTTATGTAGGCAGTTATGAATGATCATGAAGCTGTAATTGCAAGCTGACATGCAGAAGACTGACTAAGGTGAAGTTAAGTGCTGGTACCAGTGGTGCTGAATTTAGAATATTTCTGTATTTTCCAAGTTTCAACAATTTGTTTTGTTGTTGCTGTTTTGTTTTTGGTAAACATCACTATATTTTTCCCCCTGAAAACAAATGATACTGATAAAGACACATCAGTTCGTCACCAAGTCAGTTTTAATCTTGACTCAGCCAGGCTTTTTGTTAATTTCTGCTCTGTGCTCAATTGCAAGTCTGCAGGCACATGCCAAAATTACCTGCCACGTTCTACTTTATACAATGGCAAGGTTGGAATTGCTGGCACAGCACAACCGAACAGTTTAATAAATATACACAGAGAGAGACCAACCCACTTGCATTGGAATGCTACACAGATTCTCTAAAGCAATGAATTGCTTTATTCATTGCAAAAATGAAGCAAAAACCTTTTCAGTAAAATCCTGCAGGTATACAGCTCACCTCATTCACACAATGAGCCACTGTTTGTGTTTATTCAACGTGGAATGCATTTTACACACATAAAGAGTGCTTTTCCAACTTAGTCCTGAACAAAATGTACTCCAAGTATAACCAATTTCTTGTTTTGGTTTGAAAATGTATCTACAATTCAACATGGCAGCCTCTCTCCACTTCCACGCAAAAATCAACAAAACAGAAGAAACAGATTGTAGTGTAACATTGTGGCCAAAGGACAAAGCTAGGAATCAGTGCAGTCCCCAATTCAAATGTCACTTCTGCCATGAACTCAATGGGTGGCCTTACTCAAGCATTCTTCTCTCTCAGTCTGCGTATCCCCATTTGCAATATGGGGATAACTGTTATAGCTGCTGAAGGTTATCTTTTATAGCAAGGCAGGAAATACTGACAACCCATTCTCTAAAGAGTTGCTGAAATTTCCACATTGGCAGGGAATTACTAAAGAATATTCTTCTGAAAAGACAATTCACCTGCAAGGGTGGGATCTAAAAATATACTATTTAAGGATGGAGTGCATGGAGAAGATGAAACAAAAGGAAGCAAAGAGTTTAGTTGTGTTGGCTTGAGACAGGCTTCATAGGGCTACAGCAGTGATCTTCTGGGATTGTAGAGCAACCTCAGCTAATTAAGACATGCCTAAACTTGTCTTGTATCAATGTAAAAAAAAATATTAGAGAGATGTAAGATGGGAAGGGTCATAGCTCAATGGTAGAGCATCTGCTTCACATGCAGAAGGTCACAGGTTCAATTCCTGTCATCTTCAGGTAGGACTGAGAATTTTCTGCACGAAACTCTGGAGTGTCTGCTAGTCACTGTGGACAATAATGAATACATGGACCAAAAGTCTGGCTCAGTACAAGGCAGCTTCCCCTGTTCCTTATTAGTTCCCAGTGTTCTCCCCATCCAATGTTTATTGTTTCCTTGGAGGGAAAGTTTCAATTAGCAATTAACCTCACTGGGCTTGGAATATCTCACCACTAAGGGGTTCCTCTCTTCCACAGCAACACAAAATGAGATATGTAATGCATATGCAATGCATTTTGAACACCCAAAGGTGCTAAATAATTATTTAAGGATTCTGAATAAATGCTATTTACAGTTGCTTAAAGTAACAAGATGCAACATACTAACACAAGACATCTATGCATGCTGTTGTTGTTGTTGTTTAGTCATTTAGTCATGTCCAACTCTTCGTGACCCAACGGACCAGAGCACGCCAGGCACTTCTGTCTTCCACTGCCCCCCGCAGTTTGGTCAGGCTCATGTTTGTAGCTTCGAGAACACTGTCCAGCCATCCTCTGTCGTCCCCTTCTCCTTGTGTCCTCCATCTTTCCCAACATCAGGGTCTTTTCCAGGGAGTCTTCTCTTCTCATGAGGTGGCCAAAGTATTGGAGCCTCAGCTTCACGATCTGTCCTTGCAGTGAGCTCTCAGGGCTGATTTCCTTAAGAATGGAGAGGTTTGATCTTCTTGCAGTCCATGGGACTCTCAAGAGTCTCCTCCAACACCATAATTCAAAAGCATCAATTCTTTGGCAATCAGCCTTCTTTATGGTCCAGCTCTCACTTCCATACATCACTACTAGGAAAACCATAGCTTTTACTATATGGACCTTTGTTGGCAAGGTGATGTCTCTACTTTTTAAGATGCTGTCTAGGTTTGTCATTGCTTTTCTCCCAAATAGCAGGCATCTTTTAATTTTGTGGCTGCTGTCACCATCTGCAGTGATCATGGAGCCCAAGAAAGTAAAATCTCTCACTGCCTCCATTTCTTCCCCTTCTATTTGCCAGGAGGTGATGGGACCAGTGGACATGATCTTCGTTTTTTTGATGTTGAGTTTCAGACCATATTTTGCGCTATGCATGCTAGGCTACTCCAATTACAGAGTTGCCTATGAAGGAGACATAGTTCAGTGATACTGTAAATGCTTTCCATACAAAACGTTTCTGACCTCTCTAGGCAGAGTCAAGAAGAGCCCATCTGAAATCCTGGAGAACTGATGCTAATGAGTAGAAACTATCTTCAGCTAAATGTATCATATCAGACTTTGTCTAAAACACCTTCATACATTCATAAATGTTTGCATAAAAGCATGATGGGGGCTGAGCTTCCTTTCCACAGAAAGTGAAACATACTGAACTTTTGAGCTGGCTATCACAACGCAGGAGAGCAGGCAAAGGTTAAATTAACTACTTCTCAAGTTAACAGCAGGAAAAACCTGTTCCACTTACTAGATTTGCATTGTTCCAAGCATACCATATGCAATTATTTTGATGGTACAGGATTCAACCCACTGAGCAAGTTAAATACACAAGCAACAGCTCTAGTTATTTGTCCTAACAAAGAGGAAGGTCTGAGATAGGCAATTAAGTTCATTTCGCAACACCATTCTCCCAAGGGAAATTTTATGCAAATGTGTTTTGACAAAGTGTAATTGAGTCAATACATCACAGCTGTGAAAAACCTCAATTACTATCCAGGCAAAAACTGCCTAGGAATGAAGACTGTTTTAACAGTTGATAGAAAGCTGTGGAAGGGAGCCGGTGCCCCTCACATCCAGGCATTAAGGACACTGCTCCAGCCCAGTACTGTACTTGTATAGTACAGCAGATGGCACCTCAGCTAAACTCCTTGAAGAAAACACTCCTCCTTGCATAAAATCACTTTAGAAGTTACAAAGCGGCCCCACTGCCTGCACAGATAACATGTCTGAAACAAACCCGAGCAGTTCCACCTATGGGGGGATGGCATTAGGAGCGGTTGCGACCTCTGCGAACTAACACAGAAGGCGTCTTTTACCAGACACGCAAACGCACATTTCCCTAATACAACCGAGGGAATACAGAAGGGCGGGAGGGGGGGAATTAAAAGGTACGAAAAGGCTACTTTAAAGACTAAAATACGAGATGTCCCATAACCGTTACAAACACAAAAGAAGAGGAAGCCGAAGCAGCGCTTGTCTGAACGCTCAGCGTTTCCACCTGCGCGCCAGGTGCTGCACGGAAAGGGGAAGCAGCAACTCGAGTTTTCCGGTTCCGCGCGCCGCCCTTGGGCCCCTGCCAGCTGTTCACCAGGGGCAGCTTCCCGGGACGGAGGAGGCGAGCCAGGCAGTCACTCACCGGCACAGCTCCTGGTAGCTGAAGCTGCCCTGGGCCGCGGCGGCGGCGGCGGCGGCGCTGCCTCCCTGCTGACTCGGGAGGACGATGGAGAGGAGCAGCAGGACGAGAGGGAACCCGGGTCGAGACCCAGGAGAGGAAACCTGGAGCCGGCGAGGCCCCCCAGCCGGGGCCCAGGCGTCGCGTCTCATGGCGGGGCACAGGGCTCTCGGTGCAGCTTCCGGGGCTACTCCGCTGACATGGTCGAGAAGACGGGAGAGAACAGGCAAGCGGGTCATGTGACTCCCGCCCCAACACACGCCAGAGCCGCTCATGTGACCCGCCCCGCGCCTGTCACGTGGCGGCAGTCATGTGAGGTGGGGCGTGAAGAGCGGCCGCTTTCCGATGGTGGGGGGCTGGGGAAGCGGCTGAGCGGCCGATAGGCTGATAAAGCTGCCGCTCACATGCTGAAGCTCACGCGGATGGCTGCACCCAAGAATGGATAAGCCCAGAAAAAGCCCCCGGATAGGAATCGTAGAACCGCAGAGTTGGTTCACACGACCGCTTCACTTGATTTGACTCCTGGACTCAGCGCTTCCGACTCGCGTCTCATCTGCCGGGTGGGCGGAAGGATTCCCGCCGGGAACGCGGTGCACGCGATGCGTTAGGTGTGCAATGGCTCGTCCACACGTGCAAGGCAGCCGTGGCAGTGAGGAACTTGCGTGCGTGAACCAGCCACAAATGCCTAATTCCCAAAGAAGCAAAGGCACGGGGGTTCTTTTTGGAGGCTGTGACAGGGCCCCTAGAAACTACTTTATTACATGGAGAAATTAGAATAACGGTTTTACTTAGCATGGGCGGTGGTTACTAGAATGGAGGAAAGCTTCCGTGGGTTCACAAGTGGAGAGACAGCTGCTGCACTCGGGTCCTGCTTTTGGACATATAGGTGTCTGGTTTGCCACTACAAAAACAGGATGTTGGATGAGATGGAACATTTACCTGTCTCTGAAGTACATACTCTTCCTATGTTCAGAGAAATCTTCCAGGACTCTTAGAAAAGAGGCATTGGGAAACTTCGTTGGGTTTCCAAAGGCAATTAAGGCATGAGAATAAGCTTCACCCAGAGTTTACTGGATGTGTTTTCAAAATAAACCATTTATTTTTGCTTATTGAATACATTTTGCTTGATCTGTGATTACTTATTTATATTGGACATGCAGGCCTGGTTCTCATTACACTTGGATCGTGTTCATCCTCTGGTCCTCCAATGTCTTTTTTATAACTCATGATTACAGAGTTTAACCATGAGCCATAGTTTGAATGACACCTTGCCTTAGCTCTGTGTGGTGTGGAATAAAAAAGACTGGAGGAGGAAGAAGGTTGCTTATTTGTAAAGTTTAGCTTACCATGTCAAGCAAACCGGCTTGCAGCCTAGTTCTACCCATATTTACTCAGAAATGAGCCCTGCAGAGTTCACTAGGGTTTGTTTCCAAGTCTGTGTAAATAAAAGAGCAATCTTAATTTGAAGAGTGCTTTATAATCTTTATTGTGTACACTCTTGCAATGAGCTTGTAAAGTAGACCTATGTCATCAGCAGGTTCAATTGTCTTAAGAGCAAACACATTGGACAAAATGTAAACATTCCAGTCTTTTAAATAGTTAAAATCCCTCTCCCCAATCAAAGGCACCAGTTTATTAAAAAAAAAATCAATGACATAAAAAGGTAAAGTTAGCCATGGTGGCCCATAAAAAATTTCCAGAATCCAGTGTTAAGCTGATACCTGCATTAAGCCACCCTAGATGCCACAGAACAATGTGCAAGCTTTTAAGTTCTCTAGAACTCTCCTGGGTAGATGGTAAAAAAAAAAAAGCAAGAGTGCAAATGGTTAGTGGTGAAGCCCACATCTGGAAAGACTTTAAGATGAGGCTTTGCCATGTCGTGTAGGTTTCAGGTTGCGCCAAGAGCCAATGGGAAGGAGAAATATAGAATGGCTGGCTCCCCATCTCCATGAATAGTTCTCTATTCCTGTTTCCCTTCTACCAAAGAACCTGTGTGTTTGGCCTAAGGAAGGAGCACACCTGGGTAACAGCTGGCTTTGGCATTCCCCCATGTTAGCCATGTATGCATGAGCCAATCCTCACAAAGTGTTGGGGGATCATGAATTTCTGTAGTGCAGACAAGTGCTCAGCAACAAGGAGCCTCCCAAAATTCCTTCTGTTAGATGGGCTGTGTACCATTCAGTTTCCAGGCACAAGGGGGAACAATTAGTACTGGAATACATCCAGTTTAGTCCCTGGATTTTCTCTTCAGTATTTTTGGTAAAAACATATTAAGCCAGATGTGCCACACCTTACTGTCCATTATCCAGAATCCTATTCTTAGCTTTAGAACTCAAGAAATGGGTTCCTATGGATTCCTTACACAGAGATCACTTTTGGATCAAGTCCTCAGATGAAGCCTCTCATTATTGCTTTCTTGTCAAGCTGCCCACTGACATCCTAATTTAGCCCTATTTGGACTTACTAGTTTCCTTTTTAGGGTTGGTGGACATCTCCCTTGCTGTGATCCCAGCTTGGAAGAAGATAACCTGGCTGCCCTATTCTCACCGTCAGCTTCACCCTCACCTGCCCTTTGCTAAGTGCCTGGGTATCAATGAGTGTAGCTGCCTGTCAATAAATACTATCCACCTCTTGCCTGGTGTGTGAGCAGCAAGTTAAATATGCACTTGTGAGTCACACTATCTCTCCAACAAGTCCTGGATATGCAATTAGTAGGGTAGTAGTAAATGAGGAAGGGGCTTACATATCTTAACATTTGCCAATATTCTTTCTGCAGAGCAAAGGTTCCCTCTCCTGTGCTGTGATGATAAAGCACGAATCGTATACTATTGCTATTTCCACTGGGTGGCAGTATTATGCTGTCTAAATCTATTTTAATTTGTGTGATCTAATTCTGAAATATTGTCATAGTGATTCTCAGTATGGACAAGAGAACATAAGCAAAATTGCATTCTTTTATTTTAGAACCCCTAACCCACCCTGTGAATGGTACATGTAATCATTAGATTATATTTAGGACTACATATATGAATAGGGAAATCCACCCAAGCAGGACAGTCCCCACCCCTAGGAGCAGTGGGTCAGAGTAATGATTGCTGCATCCAATGTTTTCCTGATTCCTGCTGGCCAGGGCTGCTGAGAGGCCAGCAGAGGTCAGTGGAGGGTTACTTTCACAATGCATAGGTGGGCAAACTAAGGCCCGGGGGCCAGATCCGGCCCAATCGCCTTCTAAATCTGGCCCGCGGACAGTCCGAGAATCAGCGTGTTTTTACATGAGTAGAATGTGTCCTTTTATTTAAAATGCATCTCTGGGTTATTTGTGGGGCATAGGAATTTGTTCATTTCCCCCCTCAAAATATAGTCCGGCCCACCACAAGGTCTGAGGGACAGTGGACTGGCCCCCTGCTGAAAACGTTTGCTGACCCCTGTCCTAATGCCTTCCAGGAGCAAATGCTTTGTTTGGCTGCAAGCTTACTCCCTGGGACTTCTGAGTAGGTATGTTTAAGGTTGCCCTGTTAAATATCCAGGTGTGGGTCAATAAGTGGCTTGTGTATGTTTAGGTCAGAGTTTTTGAGTTCAAAAAGCAAAACAAAATGGGGGAAAAGATAAATTCATACATACATAAGGAGATAATAATTACAAGCCCTTTCTGTTAGGAAAGGACTGTAAATTATGAAGCAAATAAGGGAAATTCCCATTTCCCAAGTAACTCCTCAAATGTTGAAAGAACGCCTGGTTTAAAGGTAAGGAACTGTAAAAAGAGAAGCCTTGCAGTTGCCCATCAGCAGTTAGACAGCAGTGAACAACATGTGCACAGACCCCCTGTTCACAGTCTTCCCCACTATGGTGAGATGTGCAGCACTTCTACTTAAGATTATAACAATTATTCCTAAATTTAGGTAGAACTGCACCATCTTTTGTCGTCATTTTTTGGCGACACATTTCTTCTTTAGCAGTGCCTAAATGGCCACTTTAAGATAAGTTAAACATTAAACTATCAACCTAAAGCCCTTGGTTGCATCCATACACCACTCCTGGGATCTGCAATCTTCCTATACATATTAGGCATGCATGTATGCATGCATGCATACATACATACATACTCCTCCCAGAATGGCAGACTTATGCCTTTTCCTTATTTTCACCAAATGGATGCTGGATTTGTACAATTACACCAAAGACGCCTCAAGAAAACTGACACAATTCTTAGAAAAAGGAGGAAGAACCTTGAGGAGACACTTTAAATCAGCCAAGAATCACCCTTGTTGAAATTAGCCGAAATTAACAAGGTCTTTACAGAGAATTTCTGTGTGTGACTCATTATTGTGGGATGCAGTGCTGAGGACCGTATCATCTGCTCAAGTGTAGCACATCATGTACAAAATTAGGACTGCCATACATCCACAATTTCCCAGACACAGCTAGGATTCGTCCATTGAAAATGTCATCCGGGCAGAATTTTCGAAAAGCAGCAAAAATGTATGTGAGAACCCAGGCATATGGCAGCCCACATTGGAATAGTTCTTTTTGACAATTTTCCAAATTTTGGTGATTTTGCAAAAAAAAAGTAAACAACTTTGGCCAAAAAGCTCAACAACTATTGTGTCCAAGTTTTCACTTTTTGAAATATGGCAATCATAGGAAAATAAGCCAATCTGAATATGCTCCTAATAATTTTATTGAGATTTAAACTCTCAAAACTTTATCCGGGTTACCAGCATTCTTCCCAATCCTGAATATATCTAATTGTTGAGGTTTCGTATGTATAGCATTTCTAACCTCTGCCAAGAGAGTGCAGAAAACATTTAATAGACATAGCCTGTCGTGGTAGGATCAGCATGAACATCTGACCAGATGTGTCATAGGCTTAGGTTTGGGAAAATATAATTCCATATCCTTATATTCTCAGATAATTACATGTGTTTGTTGGACAGTCAAATTCAGTCTGCCAAATGCTGATAAAACAAATAGAAGTCCAGCAAGAGCGTTTGATTGAGTTGAAAGCAGATAACATGGGAGCAAAGAAGTAACATTTTCTTTCTCCTGCTAGCAAGATATATTTTCCAGCTGTTACAATTCTAGGAGACCACAAATCCCTTCCTGATTAGAAGGAAATATTTTGAAACGGTTCCCTGGATAGCGATTGGTAAGTAGTGCTAATAAGATACATGCATTTTGTTACTATACAGCAATTCAATCCGCTCCTTTCAGTTAATTTAGATAATTGCCCAATTTTTAAAACCTGAATTTAAGGAAGCATGGCAATCTTTATTGATTTTTGGAAGGTTAGATACGAAATTAAAATGGATTGCTTCTCTATTCTTTGATTATAAAGTAGAACAGAAGGTTAATATTGATATTTCTGTCTGATATAAAACAGGAACGTATTGATTAAATTCATGAGTGTAAATATCTTTGTGTAATAATATAATTTAATATTTATGATTCATATCCAAACAGTTGAAGAAGACAGAAACTGAAGCATTTTGCTTAAGTCTATAATCTCTCTGTTTTGTTAGTCACTGTAGTATATGAGGTAGTTTTCAACAAGGTTTTACTCAGAGTGGGCTCGTTGAAATTAATTAACCTAATGTCATGAGTTAATTACAATGGGTCTACTCTGAGTAAAAGTTAAGCCCTATCCTTGATTTTACCCATGATTGATAGCATCCTTCTAGAATTTAGGGAACAAACTTGGTTCAGGATTGCATCTTTCTCCTAACTTCTGTTTCCCCCAGGAACTGAGGGTCTGGCTTCTGAGTAGACTTGTGTACGATTGCACTGATATATGCACTAATATGCCTCCAGGCATATTATGGGAATGCAGGAATGCAGCATAAGGAAAGGGGTGATGCTTCAAAATGAGAAACAATGGTTTCTCTGCCCCTTTCCTTTCCTACAAGTTGGCCTCTCTAGCTGCTCTTCAGATTCAGAAAATTTGGTCTGGCTTAAACAGCATGAAAGCAGTTATTTTCTGACTGGTGAATCTGCAAATGTGCCTGGTTATTATTTGTACTGGTGGCTAAGTAGCCTAGTTGGTAGAGCATACATTTTGCAGGCAGAGGATCACAAGTCCGTGATGAGGCAGGTCCAGGAAAGACTCCCATCTGAAATTCTGGAATGCCACTGCCAGTCAGAGTGGACAACACTGAGGTACATGGATCAGCAGCAAAGCACAGCTTCCTTTGCTCTAATGTAATGTTGACTTTTGGAGATATAAAAAATATGGATGCGCTTTTTGCTTTGAATGCCTTTCCAGTGCCAGTTCTCCATTCACACACATCCAACACCGTATCCTCTTCCCAGAAGTACTTCACCGGGCAGCTTGGAGCCTCTATGCTCTCTTCCCAGCAGCTGGGCAGCTGTTGTTTAGTGGGAGAGAGGGAGAAGGGTGAGGTAGCAAGGAAATTCTGTATTTTTCGTCCCATAGGGCGCACCGCCCATAGGACGCACCTAGTTTTTTGGGGGGGAAATAAAGGAATAATATTTTTCCTTTATTTCCCCCCAAAAACCAGGTCGGGGAATCCAAACCAGGTCGGGGAACAGCGGAATGGCGGCGCTCCGCCTCCCCGCTGTCCCCCGAGCTTGTGGGCTGCAGGCTGCTACCCGCAAGCCTTGCGAGCCCGAGGGAACTCCCGCCGGGCTTGCAAGGCTTGCGGATAGCTTCCCGAAGCCTGGAGAGCGAGAGGGGTCGGTGCGCACTGACGCCTCTTGCTCTCCAGGCTTCAGCGAAAGCCTGCATTCGCCCCATAGGACGCACACACATTTCCCCTTCATTTTTGGAGGGGAAAAAGTGTGTCCTATAGGGTGAAAAATACGGTAACCTTACACTGTTATGTGCCCAGCTGACTGCTTTAATAAGTGGAATTGGCACCATTATAGGTGCCACATACCGTATTTTTCGCCCCATAGGACACACCGCCCCATAGGACGCACCTAATTTTTGGGGGGAGGGGAAATAAAGAAAAAAAAATATTTCCCTCCCCCCCCCCAGGCACGGGGCAGGCGGGGGGAAGCCCGAGCTTCCCCCGACCCCAGCCCCCAGAAAGCCTGCTATCCGCAAGCCTAGGGAGCCGCACCGGTCTCCCCAGGCTTGCGGAGAGGTGCGCGAAGCCCGGGCGCGCTCTTCAACACGCACCAGGCTTCGGAATGCAGGCAGCTCTGCGCCACCCTTCGGAGCCCCACGCGGCTTCGCGCCGGGATCCGGAGGGTGGCACAGAGCCACAGGAAGCCCTGGTGCGCAGGCAGCTCTGCGCTACCCTCCGGAACCCGCGCGGCTTCACGCCGGGATCCGGAGGGTGGCACAGAGCCGCAGGAAGCCCTGGTGCGCAGGCAGCTCTGCGCCACCCTCCGGAGCCCCGCGCGGCTTCGCGCCGGGATCCGGAGGGTGGCGCAGAGCTGTAGGAAGCCCGGGAGCGCAGGCAGCTCTGCGCCACCCTCCAGAGCCCCGCGCGGCTTCGCGCCGGGATCCGGAGGGTGGCGCAGAGCTGAAGGAAGCCATGGAGTGCAGGCAGCTCTGCGCCACCCTCCGGAGCCCCGCGCGGCTTCGCGCCGGGATCTGGAGGGTGGCGCAGAGCTGCAGGAAGCCTGGGAGCGCAAGCAGCTCTGCGCTACCCTCCGGAGCCCCACGCGGCTTCGCGCCGGGATCCGGAGGGTGCCGCAGAGCTGCAGGAAGCCCGGGAAAGCCTGCATTCGCCCCATAGGACGCACACACATTTCCCCTTCATTTTTGGAGGGGAAAAGGTGCGTCCTATAGGGCGAAAAATACGGTAATATCCCTCCCGCATTTGCAAGAACTTGATCGTTTAATGTGTCAGCACATGCACTTTGGAACTCCCTGCCTGTTTATATCAAGCAGGCACCTTCACTGTATTCTTTTTGGCGCCTGATAAAAACATTCTTGTTTAGACAAGCCCACCCAGGTATTTAGAAAGTCTGTGTGCGTTTTACTTTCTGTTGTGGTTTTAACTTTGTCTTTATTTCAAATTATTGCTGTAACATTTTTTAGCAATTAATTTCATTGTTTTATCTTTTTTGTAAACCGCTTTGAGGTTTCCCCCCTACAATCAAGCAGTGTATACATTTTTTGGAATAAAATGATTAAAGAGATTGGTGCAGATGCACTGGCAGGAGCTCCAAAAGTGGGTCCTGCTGGTGTGTTTGCACTGCACTGACCTCCCTGGACCTTGCTCCTCTCCCTCCCAGCATGCAGCAGCAGCAGCAGCAGCCCACCTGCCAGGAAGCTGGCACAGCAACTCCATCCCAGCTAGTGGGCTGCTTCTGTCTCTTCCTTGTTGGCAACCTGATCCTGCTCTTAGAGACCATTCACAACATTCCTGCTTCACATAAGACTTGCACTCCATCCATATAGAATCCCTTCTCTCTCTCTCTCTCTCCCCCACACACACCCTCTATTGATCTGCCTAACTGTATTGCTCCTGTTCAGGATTTCAGCCAATCAAATACACCCTCTAAGATACTACTATTTTAATAAATTCATTGTATTTCGAGACAGACGAAGGCCAACAAGTAACTAAACAAAATCAGCCAAGGATGGAAGCAACACAAGCAGAGTAGCAAAGGAAGAGGCAGACAGATAAATCAGGGGTGGGGAGTGGGGGCAAGACTCCACAAACACTTCTCCTCAGGGAAAAGCCTTTGCAGGGTCTCGCCACAGGGAGGAGACGAGATTCCACAACCATATTGAGGCTCTGGCCAGTACTGGAGTGTACGCAAGCCGCTGCTGTGAGGGATGAGGAGGAGGTGGGCTTTAGGCAGCTCTCATCCCTTGCAGCTTTGGCTTGCTTATGCTGCGGTACTGGCCAAAACCTCAGTGCACCTGCGTCACCCCACGCCTTCTTCCCATAACGAACCTCATCACAGGAAAAGGCTTCCTAACAGTGGTGACTAAGTGCTGGTGCGTCTGAGCATAGTGGCAGAGGAGGTCATGGGGCCTGCAGAGGCCAGATCTGCCGCCCCACAGATCCTGCCACCCAAGGCAGTTGCCTCACCTGGCCTCATGGGCAGGCCGGCCCTGATATCAGTCGTGTTTGCCAAATAATATGTGCACTTGAACAAGAGAAATGTGACTGCTTTCAGATTGGCAGAACCTTGTCCTCCAGGGGCATAGAAGAAAACTGAACTGACATGCTCTTCCTTTTTTGGTATTGCTAAGATGTACAGTGAAGTAAAGCAACTGGTGAGGCTCTCTGGCTTCCCCCCTCTTTCTTCTACAGTACTCAATTTGTTTTGCTGTTCATCAGATAAATTCCAACAGACTACACTGCCATCCTAAGCCTATATACATATACTCAGAAGTAAGCTCCACTAAGTCCAATGCGGCTTACTCCCAGGTAAGTGTGCTTGGGACCATGGCTCCAATTCAGTGACTAAGTATTTGGTGGGTATGCATAGCAATGGGCACAGCAGAAGTGTGGGGTTTCTGGCCATCGTGAAGCCTTGCTTTGTGAGGAGGCAGCTTCTCTTCACGCCACCCCCAATCTCCAAGTGGTACAAGATTCCAGGGGGTTCCTGGTGCTTTACCCAGAGTTCATGTTTCCTTTCAGGAATGAGCCACAGCGGAGACTGTGGTGTCTTTAGGATAGATGGTTTACTCACACATATATACAACCCGAGTCTACAATGGAGAGGTTCACAGCATCAGCACTCCAAGAGAGTCTTCCTTCCATAGGCGCGACCTAGAATACGATTTTATGTGGTCCTATAACTCCCAACTCCCTTCTCTAACCCATATTGCTTCTAACCCTAGCCTCACTAAGCTTTGGCTTTATCATCTAACTCTGAATAGAGGGAGGGAGCCCAACAATTTGCCCCCTCACGGCAAGACCCTTTGATTCTTTTTCCTCTTAATGGCTCATTCCCCCCCTCCCCCCCCCCCAGTTATCACCTCATAAGGAAGTTAGCCTGGCTTAATTAGCTTTTGACATTTGACTTACTTAAAGGATTAGACGTGTCAATAGCACACGGCCTAATACACAAGGCCTAATACTGGCTATATCCCAGTTTTAACATCCCAAGCCCTAATTAAATTCTAACACCTACTGGACCCAGGTACTTTGGGTGTCTGGCACCCACAAATTCATAACACCATTAAGATGCTTGTGTGTTCTGTTGTGTTATAGAATCCAATAAAAAACTAGCAGCAGAACAAAACAGAAAATGCAGTCAAGAAAGGAAGGGAAGGGAGAAAAAGATGTTGCACAGGAGTTGGGAGGCCCTCAATGGATAGCTGCAAGAATCATAGCTGCTTCAAACCACAGGAGGGGAGAGTGCTCTTGTGTTCAAATCCTGCTTTCCCGAGCCACTGAGAGAACAGGATGCTGGACTAGATGGGCCACTGGCCTGGTCCAGCCGGTTCTACTTTCGTTATTGTGCACGACGGGGGGTGGGGGAGAGAATTGGCACAAGAACATATTATTAAACAAAGGGGGGGGGAAAGTATATGTGTGTTGGTGCGAGGAAGAAGAAATATATATAAAGGGAGAATTCCCTGCATGCCAAGAACCAAGTTTGAAGCAAGTACTCTGGTGAAAGAACCTCAGTAGAGATAGAAAACAGAGCAAAGCAAAGCATGGAAATATAGACAGTTAGACCTTTAAATATGTCTTCCCAAGTGAGTTCCAAAATAGTCCCTTCTTGCCCTAGCATAGGAAAAGACCACATGTTTAGTAAGTTAAAAATGGTTTACTTAGAAACTCTCCAAAGGTCAGGTTCATGTGTTTTTCCATACATCAGTGAGAGAGGTAATAAAACTCCATTTAGTTCCAAAGTGATGAAAGTTCCTAAATGACTAGCAAAGGAACTGAAAAATTGTTTGTGAGATCAATACGGCAAAGCAGGAGCAACCAGCTTAGCCTCTTCACATGCTGAACTTCTTATGTAGACTGAAGGGAAACAAAGGATTGGTTATCTCATTCCTTTCAAGGTGAGCTAAGCTTTGCAGGACAGCTAATTCTATGGTCTCAACCCCTTCAAGCATTACTTAGACTTAAGCATGTTGGTTATATGAGGCTGGTTGTCCTGGAGGCTGGGGGAGCTGCCTTCAGCTTAATTTAGAATTGGGATCAGCAGATGGAGCTATGACACATACACCCCATCAGAAAATAGTTTTCAGAAAAGTTTTTCAAATTCATAATCCGAGGAAGACAATAAGATCTGAGGTTGGGCTCTGTAAACATCTTGGAGTAATGTCCCTGAGGCCTCCACTTATGCTTAACTTGTATATCTGTAAAGAAAGGTAGTTACTCCAAAACATCAGTTAGCCTCCAGTGACCTTCTTCCAAAGGCGATCCAAACCTGGTAAGGACTGCACTCCTGGAACTTCTCAGGAAAGTTGGGTGGATATAATGGATAATGTACTGTTAGGGGTAGCATTCCTTGCAGCCTCAATTTGGAAACACGAAGGAGACCCTTATGAATATTGTTCTTTCCACACACAAAAATAAGGCCAGCACTGTGTGTGTGTCTGTTTGTTTCAGGACCATATTGGGTATGCTACCTAAAGGATTCATCCTAGTGCGCTCTCTCTCTCTCTCTCTCTCTCTCTCTCTCTCTCTCTCTCTCTCTCTGCAAAATCCTAGCTGCCTCTGTTGAATTCCCAATGTCACCCCAAATTTAGAGATCAGTCTTCTGCTAGAAGTGCCTTGCAGACAGAGGAGACTGGGAGAATCCCCATGGAATCATGGAGTTCTGGAGTTCAGATCAGGGTCACAGATTTCTCAGATTGAATAGAGCAGCATTTCTCAGATAAGGTTTTGTAATCAGTCACGGAATTAGAAGCTGAAAAAATTGTTTCCTTGTTTGGTTTAAATACCAACTACACATATGTTTTCCATTGGGAGGGAAAGGCCACTACAGGGAGAGGGGAGACGAATCACTTTGTGTGACACATAACGTATTTTGTATTTCTAGAAAGTAAGAACATAAGAAGAGCCCTGCTGAATCAAACTGGGCCAGCTTCCTGTTCTCAGAGTTGCCAGCCAGATGCTGCAGGGAACAAACTGGGTGCTACTTCACAAAGGTGTTCCCCAAGAGCGTTGCACTCTTCACTGAATTGCACTCAGCAGCTGTTTAGTTCCTGGTCTCTGCAGTGCAACTGTCAGTAGGGAGGGGGAATGCATTGTCTCCTTTCCCCCCTGTCCTCCTCACAATTAGGGTTTCAAAACCCCAATCAAACATTAGCCCTGCCCCCAAATTTAGTTGGAGCCAGATCAGGATTTCCCTGGGTTTGCACAGATTGTGAGTATGAGCTTGGACCCGTCATGCCAAAAATTGGATGGTGTCATGCCAAAGTCACATTGTGGTCCACCATATTGATTTAAAATAGCTTCCGGCATCCAAACATCAACAAATACTGCAGTACTCAGCACAGGAAACCACATGCCATGATAGTTGATGGTAATCTTGAGAGGTGGCCCAACCTATGCCAAAAAATGGGTGAGGTCACACCCATTTCAGTCCCCCATCTTGATTCAAAATGGCACTCAATCTCCAAACATCAACAAAGACTACTGCCCCCACCTCAGGAACCCTCGTGCCAAGTTTGACAATGATATTGCAAAAGGAGGCTGAACCATGACGGAACTGGAAGACAGACAAACCACTTCCCAAAAAGATATCGTAGATTTTCATACTCATGAAACCAACGTGAAGGGGGGCAACGGCGAAATCCATATTAAGTGCAAGCAATCTTATCTTTGCTTACAAGGTTTCATTCTTTTAAAGTCCAGGGTTGGCTAACTTATGGCCCTAGCCGGAGTGACCATTGGTTATGATGATGGAAGTTGTAGTCCTGCAACATCTGGAAGGCCTTCTTTGTAAAATGTTCTTTGTAAAATGGTGCCTCATTCCTGCTTGACGACTCTCTCACTTCACCTTAAATAGACTTGTTTCCAGGGCTGGACTTGCCATACAGCAGGGTGAAGGAAGCTGTTTCAGGGCACCAAAAAAGTAGGCAGATGGAGTCAGGCATTCCAGTCTGAATGGTGCAACAATGCTTGCTAAAGTGTTGGTCCTGGCAGAGAGTGGATGGGGACCATTTGTGTTCTGTAACAAGCAAATGACACGGGCTGGCACTGGTTCATTTTTAAATTTTCTCAGTATATTGTCCCCACATCACTCATTGTTGACAAGCCAGACATTTCCTCTGTATTCCAAAAATACACCTCATTTATCTTCTGCATATTGAACTAAAGTAAAATAATGTGAGGGTTGCCATACTCCTTTCCCCAGCTCTGCCTGGAGGTGCCAATAATTGAACCTGAGACGTTTTGTAGGTAAAACATATGTTCTACCACTTCCTCAGAGTCATGGGCTCTTCCTTTAAAAGCAGCATTTGTGAAGCCTCTTAAATTGGCCTTATATCTATGAGGAATTTTGTCTTCCATACCTTTAGGGACTCTCTATACTATCCCCATGTGCCTATTCTTTGCTTAATATGAACACCTGGAAATGCCCATCTGCAGATCTAATACTGAGCAACCTAATAATGGAGTTATTTTTTTTTCACAGGGAAGACAGCATTCTTGAACATTTGGGAAGTGTCCTGATAAGAACCAAGCCAAAGGCTCATTTAATTCGGTATTGTGTTCTCACAGTGCCCAGCCAGATGCCAACACAAGCAGGACCTGGATGCAACAGCACTCTGATTACAGAGACAAGGTCCTTTTCTAATCATACTGCTAATGAGACACGAAGTGACACTGCCAGAGATGAAGTCATCATCACCATTGTGACCTTTGCTTCCATGCCTGTCCTCATTTTGGGACTAATTGGCAACGGAGCCATTTTCCGGTTTCTCTGTTGTGGAATCAAACGGAATACATACACCGTATATATACTGAACCTGGCCATTGCAGATTTCACAGTACTCATCTCTTACATGATATACATTGTTTTCAGTGTGATTATATGGGGGGGACTAACTTTTGAGAACTACATATATCCTGTAATTGATATCTTGGCTCTTTTTGGCTATAACACCAGTTTTTTTTTATTAACAGTCATTAGCATCGAGAGGTGTCTTGGTGCTTTTTTCCCATTCTGGCACCATAGTAATCGGCCAGAACATCTCTCAGCCATATTATGTGCTCTTCTATGGATCTTCTCTTGTGTGGTGACTGGTGTAGAATATTTCACCTGCTGGGGAGCTTATTTTTCACTTGAAGAACCATGTTACAGAAAGCATGCCATAGCAAATCTATTCCTTCTCACAATTTTTGTGATTTTTATTCCAATAATAGTCCTTTGCAGTCTGAGCCTGTTGGTCAAAGTATGGCGAAGATCTTCAGCACGGCTTTCCCTTACCATTGTTATCACAGTTGTCCTCTTCCTCATCTTTGCATTGCCACTCAGGATCTCAGTCTTTGTCGCATACTGGCATCCAGGAAAAAAACTAAACGGGGCTTTCTTTAATATTTCTTGCATTCTCAGTGTAATCAACGGCAGTATTAATCCTTTTGTGTACTTCCTTGTTGGAAGACGAAAACAGCAGAGGTCTCGGGAGACATTCTCTGCTGTGTTTCATCGATCCTGGAAGGATGAGACAGAAGTGGTGGTGACACAACAAACACATGTTCACTGAACATTGCCCATGTGGACTGGGGGCTGATGAGTGTTGGAATCCAACAGCCTTTGGGAGGCCCCAGGTTCCCCATCTCTGCTCTAGAAGCTGTTAGAGTAATGTGACTGAATGTGAATTTCATTATATACATTAAACATACATCTAAACCAATCTTATTACAAATGTATTGTGTTACATATGAGCATATTTACAACAGTCTGTAGATGAATGCACCACATTGTGCCAGTGTTCAATAAAGGATTTCCAACCCAACAGAGATCTGTTCAGTTTCTGACTTCACTCTCACTTAATTTGTCAATTTACATATGACAGTATAACCAGGACCCGCCTTTCAATGTCATGCCAGAGCCCTCCTTCCACTCTGGAGATGGGAGGCTCTCCTCAGTCCTAAATTCCTCCATCAATCAAAGCTTACAATAAAACAGTTGATTAAAAACAAGGTATGGAATATAAATACAGACCAATATCTCAGCAGCATGCTGTTTTCACATGACTGGAAACATACTCCATCAAGCTTAGAGTCATATGAAATTTAATGTCACATTAATATGATCGTTTCTGCTTTCCAGTGGAGCCATCTACCATTTCCTCTGCCTTTGTGCTATTCTAGGGGTTCTCCTGACCCTCCCCCCAAAAAGAGCTGATTCAGAGAGAGCAGAGGGGCATGAGGAAAGGACCAGTTGTGCTGACTCCCACTACTGCAATTATTTTTTGAATCTTGCCCAAAGAAATCAATGAGACTTAAGTTTGTCATGAGTAACTGGTCCGATTGATTTCATTGCATCTTCTTGAAGCATGACTAAGTCTAGAGTCAATCTATATTGAACAAAAGCAATAAGAACACTTGGCAGAGCGCAGACCTCTTAACATTCTGAACCTGTTTCCTCACAGTAGAGCACGACCGACAAATTTTCTTAGGGAACAAATTCTACAGTGCTACAGTGGTACCTCGGGTTACAGATGCTTCAGGTTACAGATGCTTCCGCTAACCCAGAAATAGTACCTCAGGTCATAGCTGTCAAGTGTCCCTTATTTGAAGGGATAGTCCCTTATTCCAGTGCCATGTCCCGCTGCTGTCCCTTATTGATGGATGTCCCTTAAATGTCCCTTAAATGATGTCCCTTAAATTTCAAAGGAAGCAGCTCCTCTCCCTCCCTCCCTGCCGGCCAGGGAGGAGGGAGGCTCCAACTGTGTTGCTTGGCTGTGTTGCTCACCCAATAAGAAGTCTAAGAACAACTGGGGGGTGGAGCTTGCATGCCTTGTGTGTGGCTAGTTAATGCAAGCAGAGGGGGGTTTTGAAAGCTGGATGCCATTTTGTTGCACGTGCTGCTGCAAACTTTGCAGTGCAAAGCCAGGCCGGGGAGTCATCTTAAGTTGAGGCTGCATAGGCCTTGTGGTGCATGTGATTCAGATTCTATTCAGTTGAACCTCTGGTTACAAAGTTGGTTGGACAGTGTTCTCGAAGCTACCAGCATGAGTTTGACCAGACTGCAGGAGGACAGGAAGACTGGAGTGCCTGGAACAGGTGAGGCTGCAGGTCCCTTATTTTGGCTGCTGGTCCCTTATTTTCAAGGCTGCTGGTCCCTTATTTTCAAATCTGTAAGTTGACAGCTATGCCTCAGGTTAAGAACTTTGCTTCAGGATGAGAACAGAAATCATGTGGCAGCAGCGGAGGCCCCATTAGCTAAAGTGGTACCTCAGGTTAAGAACAGTTTCAGGTTAAGAACAGAACTCAAGAATGAATTAAGTTCTTAACCCGAGGTACCACTGTATACAGGTGCCACCAAAAAAAAATACACCCACAGCTGTATTTCAGGTAGTTGTTAATCATGCACCAGGTGGAAGCGGTAGTTGAAATAACAGCTCTCAAGCAGATCCCAACTCAAAGAGTTCAGGGAAGAGATTGTATTCTATTCTATATCTAGTATGAGATCATTTGGGGCACTGGAAGTTAAAATGAATTGTATTTGGCCTAGAAATACATTGGTGACCAACAAAGTAAATACAAAATCAGTGTAAAGAGGATATTTTACAGCTAGTACAATAAATAGTAAAGCCAGGCTGCTATATTCAGAACAAATTGACATTTCTGAGCTGTCCTAAAAGGCAATGACACACAGGGTGCATTCTAGAGGTTGTATTCAACCTAGTGCTAAGGCAAACATTCTGCCAGTGCAAGTTTTTTCTCTCTCTGCACAATTGAACATTCTCCCCCTATAAACCTTGAGTTTGTTCTGGTGTCCCCGCCCCCCAACTTTCAGGATCGGATTTGTGAACACTGCAGAGCACGGATGGTAGAAAATATAGAGGAAAGTCCCTGTGTGCAAGCTGAAGGTGTCCACTCAATGCATTTTTCTTAATTGAATACTGTCCTCGTAGTCATTTCAAGAGATTTCCAAAGCATACAAAACAGTGACCCAGTTCCTTTGTCTTTAGAAAGGGGTACCGCTGATTATGTGGTGCTAGAAATCACTGGATGACATCACCCTGTGGCTTCATATTATCCTTATTTATTATTATCAAAGAGATATTAAGAAGCATTAACAGTTGAAGATATTAAGACTTGTAACCAGTGCTATTTTTCTAGAAAAAGAGGTTCCAGGACTCACAATGAATGCCTCCCTTGTTCTCTTATAATGGCAATGGTACCCACCTGAGAGGTGCCTGAAATGAGTTCCAGTGACTTTTGATTGAGAAAAAGCCCTGGTTGTAACTTTATAAAGCCACATACGAGAGTTCTAGCATGGAAAGCAGTAGCATAGTACCATATTTTAAATATTTTGTTGGAAGCCGCCCAGAGTGGCTTTGGAAACCACTTATTATTAAAATTATTATCACCACTTTCAAGTATCTTCCTGCCAGCAGAACCACAATGAGATTGCTAGAAGAAACTATGCTGATGGTATCAAAGTTGCTGAGAGGACCGGGGGGGGGGGTGTATCTCCATCTTTGCCCAAGAGCAGGTGATCTATAATTATCATAATCATCATCTACCAGGCTGATCAAGAAAGTCTCCATCTGAAACCGGAGTAGGAAGCTGCATCCAGTGTAATGATATTGTGATCTTCACAATACTGCAGCTAACAGTTTTTGTGAGGTCATGAAAATCTCATGTTGTTTGTTACATAGGGCACCCATCATCATACTGAGGTGGGCCATACAATTGCAGCAGTACAGTTTTATGAAGGACAGAAGCATGAACACAGGGAGTTGAAAAGAAAACTGGAGAGCGATCACGGTAGTATTCAGATTTCTGTCTTGCGACTGCTCTTACTAATTTTATTAAAAGAAAGGCCAAGAGTTTCATTACTCACATGCGTCTGTTTAAAAGGCATCATAGAGGAGCATTTTTAAGGAGCACAGTGTCAAACAGATCACTGCTGTACCTTGAGTGGAAATGGATGGATGAGGGAAACAAAGGTAAAGTGATGATGTCTTATTTCCATCAGTCACTTGCCTCTGAAGCCTTCTCTACAGAAATAAGGTTAAAATTTATTTGCGTGGACAGGCGGAGTCCCCAGATCCCGAGCAGTCCCCCCCGTCATGTGGAATAACGACTCAAGACAACGTGCTATGGGATTAAATTGGCCACAACTTTATTAAATTTCAAATGTGGGTAGACCTTGGCTCAGGCATTGGGCGTTCTCCCTCCCCAGTCCCCAGCCGGGGACCTAGGGAACATCAGGGTTATCCAGTGTGGGGGGGGGGATGTGCCGGCTCTGGAGAACATATGTTCAAGCAGAGATAGCCGCCCCCGTTATGCCGCCGCCGCAGGGGAGAGCAATGACGACCTTTCGGCGTACGGTCAAAGCCTCCCTTCAGAAACCCCTTTAACGGGGAACCCTGGTATCGCTGCCGCAAAGAGGAAGATGGACTAAAGGATTCCGCCCAAGGCCTGATACCGCCAAAGTTGTGACGTTTTGCTACGGGAAAGGCGAAACCTGCCAATGCAGGGAAATTCCTTTCCGGCCCTTTAACAGCGACCTTAACGTAGCAGCACCCGCATACCTGTGAAGAAAAGTTAACCTGCAAAATAAGACATTAACTGAGGGTGGGTAGGGTGGGAGAAGCTCTGGAGCCAAGTGAGGATTCCCAGGTAAGATCCTCCCTCTATTGTGTGGGCAGGTAATCCCTCCCCTACCTGGTCTGGTCTCCTTGTCAACGCTTCCCCCAGGTGGGATTGGACAACTGACTGAGGTAGGCGGAGACCTCCAGGTATCCCACCTGAGGGAAGGCAAAGCCAAGCCTATGCTGATGGAGCCGCTCCAGATCCAGGGGCTGCGCACGTCCACGCAAAGGGCGCCCCCCGTTTTAAGCGGGGAGCGGTCATTCCAGTTCACTGGCATAGGGAGATAAATACTTTAGAAGGCACATTTCTAGTCTGGCGCACAGATTTCTAGACCACCAGTCTTAACCGTCAAATATGAGCGGGCCCCTCAGTTCAATCATCTATTACTTCACAATAGCTAGAGACTTTGCCCAGACTTTTGTTTCACTGGGATGGAGTTGCTTCAGTCTACTGGTCTTGCCCTTAGTCCAAGAGGTATGTCTGGTCCAGGAGAAGATAAAACCATGACCACTCAGAAAGATATGCCTTCTGGAAAGTCAGACATAGAGCTGAAGTCTTAGAGCTGAGGGGGTCACATTCCCTTCTCTCATTCTTCTCCTGTTTTTATCCTGAGTAAGGGTTGTCCTGGGGTGCCCTGCTGACATTCATAGGAAAACAGTTGCTCATTTCCCATTCGCCATTAAGCAAAGAGTAGCGTGCCCATGTTCCCAAATCATAAATATAAGCAAAATTAACAGAGGATTTAAAAGTTAGGCTGCGGAAACCAAGACACTGGGTCCTTTGGAGGAATGTTGCCTCCTGCCAAATACAACCCTGATACACAAAAAGAAGGGTTCATGAGGATTCAAGGATGGCATGGGAAGTATCTCCTGTACAAAATCTTGTAGCTGTCTGGTGGGAAAATATGGCATACCATTCATGTTTTCAAGAGAGAAGCATAACTGCTTTCATGTAAAGTGATGGACAAGTAGTAAATACCTATTCCCAAGTCATGAAGGCATTCCAAAATACCCTGAAATAATCGCTTGAAAAACATATTCTGTCATTGCTCAGACAAAAACAGTTGCTTGGATCCCAAATTACCATGAATTCCCCCTCTTCTTTTCTCACAGGATAGGAGAAAGAGTTGGTTTTTGCCAGTTCTCTCTCCCTCCCTTCCCATAGTCCTCCTTGATCCCTTAAAATCTGGGCTGCCAAAAAAAGACATTGAGGTTCACATGAGCCCCTCGGGCTGCATGTTGAACCAAAGCAGTATTATATTTTGATATTCCCATTAACTCATTTCTTCTTTCACAATAATTTTATTACATAAAAACTGAATTCCAAATTTGGTACATGCTAATATAGTTGCCCAGTCTAGTTACCAAGTAAGATATATTGTATTTTATTGCAGCTATTTATTGCAGGATGCTAGTATTTAGGTGAAATCGGGTTAGTGTGAAACTGATAAACTTAGGCTAAGATAATTACACCTATTT
This sequence comes from Podarcis filfolensis, assembly GCF_964270895.1. Lineage (NCBI taxonomy): Eukaryota > Metazoa > Chordata > Lepidosauria > Squamata > Lacertidae > Podarcis > Podarcis filfolensis. Next base: position 69,944,310 of record NC_139606.1, on the reverse strand, counting down.
CATTGTTTTCCAACATTTGGTATCAAATATTTCAATGCAGTAGGGCTATATAGGCAAAATGTGCTGGTGTTGTGACTATTTTCTGTTCTTTATAATTGTCCATGCAACAATTTACTTCACAATAGCAGACGCCATCTGCAGTGAGAAAATTAGCTATGCTATATTTTAAACAGGGGCACCTGCGGGAAATAATAATCAATGACAACCTTCCTCAGCCTGATGCCCACCTGCTATTTTTGATGATGATGATGATGATGATATATTTTCACCCTGGCCATCTGGCTGGGTTTCCACAGCCACTTTGGGTGGCTTCCAACAAAATATTAAAAATACAATAAAGCATCAGACATTCAAAACTTCCTTAAACAGGGCTGCCTGCAGATGTCTTCTAAAAGTCAGAAAGTTGTTTATTTTCTTGACATCTGATGGGAGGGCGTTCCACAGGGCAGGTGCCACTACTGAGAAGGCCCTCTGCCTGGTTCCCTGCAACCTCACTTCTCGCAGGGAGGGAACCGCCAGAAGGCCCTTGGAGCTGGACCTCAGTGTCCGGGCTGAACGATGGGGGTGGATACACTCCTTCAGGTATACTGGACCGAGGCCGTTTAGGGCTTTACAGGTCAACACCAACACTTTTAATTGTGCTCGGAAACGTACTGGGAGCCAATGTAAGGTCTTTCAAGACCGGTGTTATGTGGTCTCGATGGCTGCTCCGCGTCACCAGTCTGGCTGCCGCATTCTGGATTAGTTATAGTTTCCGGGTCACCTTCAAAGGCAGGCCCATGTAGAGTGCATTGCAGTAGTCCTAGTGGGAGATTAGAGCATGCACCACTCTGGCAAGACAGTCCATGGGCAGGTAGGGTCTCAGCCTGCGTACCTGATGGAGCTAGTAGACAGCTGCCCTGGACACAGAATTGACCTGCGCCTCTATGGACTGCTGTGAGTCCAAAATGACTCTCAGACTGTGCACCTTATTACAACTCCCATGAGCCCCATCCAGCATGGCCAGTGGACAGGGATGATGGAAGTTGCAGTCAAAATGTTTGGAGGGCACCAGGTTGTGCAAGGCTGTTTCATTTGGATGAGTTATGCATACTAAGGTTTTACTGCAGAAACTGATGAAAGGTCATACCAGTTTTTGTAGGCCTGTGCTCTCTAAAGAAAGACACAAAGTCCAGTATGTAGAAGAAAGCCATGGGAGAAAATTCCAAAGTGGCAAGTGGAATATTGTAATACAAACATTCTTGCCTTGACGGTTTCCTACCTCTATCACTACTTCACAACACCATAATAATGACAATTTGTGTTTGATTTTTGGCAGGTTGAAGAGAATTGCTTCATACATTAACAGTCCCAAGATGGCAGAGTCATACTCCTTGTCTTTCCACACTATTGGTGGAGTCAAAAACCCCGCAGGACAACTGGATACTGGCTACGCCATGCAAAGAACAATTATGATAATAACTATTCCAATTTGTGCTTTAGGATTACTTGGCAATGGAATTGTCTTCTGGCTTCTTTGGAACAGGATTCAGAAAACTAACTTCACCGTGTATTTCCTGAATATGGCAGTTGCTGATCTTACTGTACTCTCCTACTATGTAACAGCTTTCGTTTTATTTTTGAAATCTGTTCCGATCAGCATATACCATTTACATATAGTAGAGTTGGTGCATTCATTTGGATTCAATGCCAGCACCTATCTGCTTACAGCTATCGCAGCTGAAAGATACCTCATGGTCTTTTTCCCAGTTTGGTATCAAGCTAGACGGCCAAAGTATCTCTCTGAAATTATGTGCACCGTTTTATGGGGTCTGTCCGGCCTGATGTCACTGGTGTTGTATTGTGCCTGCTATCTACAATTTGAGTCCACGGTCAACGAAAAGAACGCAAGTTGTGAGCCTTCAAAAATGTTCAGAGTGATATTCAACCTCCTGGTTTGTCTTCCCATCATGGTCTTTTCCACTTTGATCCTTCTGATCAGAATGCTGAGGACAGAGCAAACGCCTCCGGCAAAGCTGGACATCACCATTGTGGCCACAGTTCTCCTCTTTATTCTGTTTGCTGCTTCCGTGAGGATCATTGATATCATGGCACGTTGGGTTCCAACCATACATGTACCAGTGCTCTTTTTAATCTTACATTTTCTTGATTCCATAGACAGCAGTGGAAACCCTTTTGTATATCTTTTTGTTGGATATACAACAAAAGGAGAGGTTGGCAACAAGCCCATCCAGACATATCTTGAGAGAGCTTTCTTGGATGAAGGAACTGAGAGTGCTACAATGAATACAGGAAAGGCTGTGACCTGGGCCTCAGACATAAGATAGAAAGGATTATATGTAGAGGTATATTGCAAAATTATTCTACACGTGGGAATACTAGGTCCAGAATAAATGTATTACAGATACTTTAGATTCTTCCTTAATTCTAATAATTCTCTAGGCTCCTATTCCTATTCCTCACCTAGGAGTCTTCCTGGTCCTTAGCCATTTGTGCCTTGTCATGTGATAGAGAATAAGGAAAGTGAGGAAAGGACAGAGGAAAGTAGAGGTGTAAGAGTACATGTGCCTTGCAGGCATAAGTGAGTTGGTTGCTTCTCAAGGTGGTTCATCAACAAGCATCTGGAAGAAAGGAAGTGAATCTTGAATACAGAGGCAGACGGTCTGCAGATGACCCAGATAAGAGATCTGTACAGAGGTGTTAATGTAAAAGTGCAGCTTAAAGGTCAATAAAATATAAATTGAAAATAAGCTCCAGCTAGTAAGGATTGTTGGTGGGACAGTGGTTCTCAAACTTTTTCCTCTGGGCCACACTTTCAGAAAAAAATTTGCTTTCAGCACACTGAACATTTTATCAATAATAAATACTTTGGAAAACAAAAAGAAACAACTCCTAGCAGTAAAACGATTTATAACATACTGTAGAACACAACTACTTTATAATATGATCCACATGGGGTATGTAGCTACATACGAACATGAATCATTCATTGCCAAAATGTAATTTTAAACAAGCCCCTTACATACGTACGTTAAGTATGTATACAGACTCAATGAGAGGTGTGGGTTTGCTTTTTCTAGGTAATCTGATTTATATTAGGTCTAGTTTGAAACAAACTCTCATCAACACAAATAAGCCTTTCTCTTTTGAGATCTTTCATATTTGTCAGAGTTGAAAAAACCCTGTTCACAACAATATGTTGTGGAGAACTGTATAAGAACAGCCAATGCTCTTGAAGAGAGGTGTGGATGCTATACTATACTACACTGGAATGTTTAAATGCTTCTTTGCTCGTCCTAAATTTTCCTGCCACACTTGCTATCCTCTCCTGCCACACCCTCTGAGAACCACTGCTCTAGGGCAAGAATGAGTAGCCTGTAGCATTCCAGAAGTTGTTGGACTCCCAACTCCCATCAGCCCCAGTCAGCACAGCCAATGGTCAGGGATTATAGGAGTTGTTACCCAACATCTGGAGGGCCATAGGTGCCACACTCCTACTCTAGAGAACATGTAAAATATATGTATTAAGAAAGCATATTTACCCCATTCTCACTTTATCATTACAATTATTACCAAGTTAAACCTATTTTCTACTTCCTTTGAAATGTATTTAGTCTAAAAAAGACAATTCCTTTTGCAATGAGCTGGTTTTTGAAGTGTTGCCCTTTGAAAGTATTTGCTTTAATCAGTAAGGAATGAAGAGGGGAGAAAGTTGTCTGACTTTTCAAAGAAGCAAATGTTGCTTCCCTGTGCTCTCGGTATATAATATCCCATATTCCTGCAAGTCTGTCTATAAGTTATGTCCCTTTAACCCACTTTGTGGGAATGGGCTGGAGTGGTACTAATACAAAACCGGAGAACAAGTGGGAAATTCTGTTTATCTTGCATAAAGGCATAATTGCAAGAGTCCATAACCTTTGTTTACACTTGGATCAGAACCAGGATACATATATGAGGCAATGGGCATGAGATTTGGATCAAAGAGTAACCAGGAAACAATAGAACTGGATTTGGAACAACTTCTATTCTATATAATTACAGCAGAACTATTTTAAAAACCTTCTGTCAATGAAGCCTCTGGTGCGCAGACAGCATCTTTCCACTCACTGCTGAAACCCTCAATACTTTCCCTAGCTGCTTTAACCTTCTCCATGTTAGAAATGTAACAACAGGGGTCATTCAGTTTGTAATCTAAGGATTAACCCTGTTTTCAGTAAGCCAACTAGGCAAGAGGGAGGTGTTTGGATGTGCTGCTTAGCAACTAGGTTGGGTGGCATGATGCTTACTAAGGTACCGCATGCTCTAATTGATCGCATATTTCTGATATAGTTTCCCTCCTGTATTTGAAGTTATATGTCTTCCTGTTATGAACAAAGTTTGAATTCAGAACAAGAAGATGTCTCTGTTTATTTCTCCTTGTATTATATACTGTTTTCGTCAAGTTTCCTTCAGTAAAGTGTTATCAGTTTCTTTTCTCTCTGGACTCCGTCTTCATTATTACCTACCTGCATTTATTACCTTTTTATATATAATGGAAGCTGCCCAGAGTGGTTGGGGAAACCCAGTCAGATAGGTGGGGTATAAATACAAAATGAAATCTGGAAATCTGGTAGGAACTGTTTATCCCCCTGCAGAGAGCCATGTGTGTGTTTGAATTTTGTTTGTGTGTTTTTTCCCTAACTTATCTCTTCTAAAATAAACTGCAGCTTTTTAAAAAATAATAAAATGATTTTTTAAACTGTTGAGGAAGAGAAATTACATTGACATAGAGTACAGTAAAGAACATGGGCTCTTCAAATGAAATTCTGCCCCTGGGCCTCTGCGAATCTTAAAAAAGCCATGTCTGAGGGTGATAAAATTGTGGATGTTACCACACTCCAGAAAACAGTTGATGTGAGGTCATAAGATTCTTACATTCCATTTATTACATAGGAACACATCACCACAGTGCTGTGGTTCATACTTTTGCAGTAGTAAGCTCCTGAGAAGAGTAAAAGAGTGGCCCCCTAAGGTTGAAAAGACAACTGGAGGTTAACTATAATGGTAGCATTTATTTGTTTATCTTGAAGCTCATTATTTTATGCTTGTTGGTGTTTTAAAATGTTTTTAATGCTTTAACTATGCTTATATTTTATTTATCATTTTCATTAGTCACATCATTACATGTCTTTAACAAATGTCTTGGGAATTTGCTAGACTGAATTTGATTTTTTTTCCTTCCTAAGAACCTTCAGTCATAACCATGGTGTTGGGTAGATCACTGTACACGTTTTGTACATGCACCTTTTGTACTGTGATGAGGCCTGGGTATAGCTGTGGCAGCGTCAGAGGAGAAAGCAATTGTACAGATGGAATTACATTTCCATCCAACACCTGCCCCTGACATCTTCTCTCCAGAAGATGCAATTGCGTTACATTACCTTGGAGTCAAACTCCCACAATCTGGAAACACAGTGGGAACTCCACAGATGAAACAGATGGCAAGAAAATTCCCTTCTGCTCAAACCCCAAAGAAGGACCCCCTCCAACCAGAAGCCCTTGTGCCACAAGAGCTGCTGGACAACCCTTGCAACCATATTTGCAGCCCCCTTCCTCAGATTCCATCAACTCCGTTTCAGAACTTGTAACAGAGTCAAGGTACTCCTAAAACTTCCAGAGCCAACATGTGATAAACTACCCAGGCAAGGAGCTAAGCACTCTGTCTGGGCAGGCACTTTTATAAACCTTCAGTGAGTTCCAGATTTTTGCTGGATCAACAGATCAGCCTACTCTATTTGGATGACTGCGTCTAGTTGAAAATGTTGCCTTCTTTCTTGCCTTTTGTGGCGATCACACAGGGTCCCCGGACGTTTGACGGTCTATTGATCCCTGTGCCACCTCTGTGATTGCCTCTTCGCTGCCACCAACCCGTTAATGTTAACATTAACAAATAATCAAGTTTATTGTTTAGCATGAACAAGTTTAAGGTTTCAGTTAATTTTTCTTGTCAGTTTCTTAATCTTAGTTCCTTAACTGTCCTATACGTTCCTAACAACTTCAAACTGATTATCCCAACTAACTATCTGACTCCACCTAACAGTTCCTCTCACTCCTTCACAACACAACTCCGCCAACCCACAGACTTATCCTCCCTCTTCCTTCACCAACTCCCAACTCTCAACTGACTTCCACACAATACCAACTCTAACTCCTCCTATCAGTTTCTCTCTGGCCAATCACATCACACTCATTTAACTCTTTCCTTATGACCCACCTAGGAGGCAAACGCCACACCTGCTAGTCCTGTTTTAGAACTTTGCCTAGGAACCAGATAATGCCTTATATCCTGCTTGTGTTTTTCTGGCCCTACTAGTGGGCCTTTCACCACATTCAACTGGCTTCTTCATAATAGGCATGCACTTTGCCAAGTGACTCCTTGGGACTGAGTTTGCTTGATACAGGCCTTGCAGGTAGTTCAGAGGGCAAGGCCTGGTCTGTACATGCAGCACTGTGAGATGGTAAAGTCCTGAGATGGCACAACCGACTGCGCCACAAAAGATTGCTGCGGAGGCGGTAGAAGTCAAAATATGGGGCCCTTAGCAGGAAAAGCCTATAACCAATTGCTGTCACTAGTAAACCCATCTTGGCTGCACAAATTGAAAGGTGTGTCAGAGCCCAAGGCTCTTAAGGCACTTTCAGGACTGGCTTGTTTGAAACCTGGTAACTCTCATTTCAGATGAAACAGAAAGCTGTGCTGAATTGGAGATGCCTGGGTTGGACTGCTGCACATTGTTGAAGAGAGGAGGGAAAGAGCTGCATGAGCAAAAGGTGTGTGCACACCTAAGCTTATTAAGAGAGGAATGATGGTCTGAACTGGGATATTTTGCACATTTAGATATCCTGAATTAACTTCATGAAACAGAAGTTTGGATCATGGAAGTTAGCCAAATGGCATCATGTACGTATGTGTGTGTGTGTGTGTAATTATGAGGAAATTGCATACCCTGTCACTCACTTCATTAAAAAAACCCTGAGGGTGTGATTGTTCTAAAATGAGTTCCTTCTTGCGAGTTGCTCAATATGTTTCCAGTGCAAGGTAGGCTGTATTTTCTTACCCGCAACAGCTAGATGACAGAGCACTGGTACTTGATAGAAACTGAACCACCATAAAGCCTCATTGCTATGTAAAGCAATATTGACTATTTGAATGCTTTTCTGCATATGAGTATATTTGGTACAAAACATTTCCTTGCAGAAGGGTTGTATAGCTGAAACATATTCAAATTTGACTCAAAATAAAAAAAAATTCCTTCCAGTAGCACCTTAGAGACCAACTAAGTTTGTTATTGGGATGAGCTTTCGTGTGCATGCACACAAAAGTTCATACCAATAACAAACTTAGTTGGTCTCTAAGGTGCTACTGGAAGGATTTTTTTTATTTTGTTTCAACTACAGCAGACCAACACGGCTACCTACCTGTAACTCAAATTTGACTGTTTCCTATTCATCTTTTGCAGATGACTTCTGGAAAAATCCAGTACTGACTGTAATTTCTGTCTGTACTGAGAAAACAGGTACAGAATCCTTCAAACATGTAGATCTGGGGTGCATTATCTTCTGGAGGTTGTGATATTTTAGGGGGAGTATCTGGATGGTTGATACCTGCTAGGGCTTACCATAGAAGCAGCGAAAGGCAACAGAAAATTGTGTAATGATAAAGCACCCCCGTGTCATCTAAATGAATGCAGAAAGCCCCTGTACCGAGGAAGCAGCCTAGGGAGGAAAATAAATTCCAGTTTAGCCTTTATTAACCAAAGCTTTGGAGAAGGAACTTGCAACCCACTCCAGTATTTTGCCATGAACACTCCATGCACAAAAGGAGAAGCTTTGAGAAGAAATTCCAAGGCATGCTCTGGTTCATGGGGTCACAGAGAGTTGAGCACGACTAAGACGACTGAACGACGAACCAAAGCTTATGGGACTGGAATATTGTCTGTCAAGTGATCTTCTTGGATGTTTTCTACCTCTATCACTACATCTTACTAATGACAAATTGTGTTTGATTTATAGCAGGTGAAGAATTGGTGGACACATTAAGGCCATGGCAGATGCAATTGCTTTGTCTTCCCACACTGCTACAATCAATACAATTTATGCACAACTGGAGAACTGGGCAAAGAAGCAATATTTCTTGGAAACAATTATCATTTTATCTATTCCAACTTGCATCTGGGGATTAATTGGGAATGGAGTTGACTTCTGGCTTCTTTGCTTCAGGATCAAGAGGACTAGGTTCTCAGTTTATATTCTCAATTTGACAGCTGCCGATCTTATTGTAAACATCTACTACATTATAGTTTTTATCACATTTTTGGGACAAATTTATGTCAATCTCTACTTTTCACGTGTAATGGAGCTTATATATTTATTTGGATACAACACCAGCATCTACTTGGTAACAGCTCTCACTGCTGAAAGGTACCTCGCTGTCTTCTTCCCAGTCTGGTATCAACGTCACAGGCTAAAGTACCTCTCCATCATTGTGTGTGCCGTGTTGTGGCCCTTGTCCTGCCTGGTGTCACTGGTGGCCTATATTTCCTGCTATCCAAGGTTCCTTTCATCTCACAACGAAGAGAGAGCAGACTGTACAGCTGCAACTATATTTGAAATTACAATAACTTTTCTGGTTTTCCAACCCATCATGCTTTTTTCTACCGCAGCTCTTTGTGTCAAAATGCAAAGAGAAGCCAAGCAAAGTGCTCCAGCAAGACTTGATATCACCATCACCATCTTAGCTGTTGTATTTCTTATCTTTTCTTTTACAGTTAGAACTGTTGATGCCATCGCATATTGGCACCAAACACTAGATGCACCAATCCCATTTCTACTTTCTCTGTTGTTTGATTCCATCAAGAGCAGCATCAACCCTTTCATATATCTTGCTGTTGGATGTTGGAAGAGAGAGAGGCCCATCCATATGTTTCTTGAGAGAGCTTTGAGTGGCAAAGCAGAGAGAACTCAAGTAGACCAAGAGGAGACTGAGAAGCATCCAGAGCCTCAGATGTGAACTGAAAAGGCTTCTAAGTCAAAGAATATAGACTGGCATTTCTGGTTCCTGAATAAATATATTAAGACTTGTTTATTTTACTGTTTGTTACTTGTAGGCTATAATACTCACCTAGGGACCACGGAAAAGTCATTTGCAGATGGGTAACAGGGCCCTCAAATCACCAAAGAGGTGTATCTTTGCAGGATTAAGCTTCTACGAAATGCAGAAGTATGATCAAACAAGGTGGAAAAGAAAACTGGAGAGTAACCCTGGTGATACTGACAACTTTGTTTTGCTAAATAAATACTAGGCCTGTAATCCTCACTCGACATACCTGGAAGTAAGCCCCACTGAATTCAATAGGACTGAATTCTGAATAGACACAGTTGGTAACCATGCCTTTTAGATAGGCATTGTGTCTATCTAGAAGGTATGGAAATGCCACAGTCCAGTTAGCTAAATAGTGAGCCTTGAACAACAGCTTTGCTCTGTGTGCCAAGTTGACCAGGCTTAAGATATGCAGTCAGTGCCGGATTTACGTATAAGCTAAACAAGCTATAGCTTAGGGCCCCACTCTCTTGGGGTCCCCCCCAAAAAAATGAAAGGGGAAAAAACCTGGATGTACATTTCATATCACAAATAAAATAAAACCTACATACAGCAACAGTATTTTGTGTTGTGTAGGCTCCTATGATGTAAGTTACTTTGATAAAATACATATTTTGTTATGTGCAAATGCTTTAGATGCCTATTAGGTCCATAAATTACCATATAGCATATAGTCAACACAAAAAACAGTGACAATTTGTTGTTGACAAAGAACAGCTGGACATATAAAGGGCCCCATTCCCTTCAGTAGCTTAGGGCCTCATCAAACCTAAATCCGGCCCTGTATGCAGTTCAGGAACCCTTCTTTCCAAGAATACTAGGATGAACAACCAAACCACAACCGGGGGTTTATCACTGCAAGGGAATATAAGGACCAGACAAAAATGAAGGTTAAAATAGTGAATATATTACCCAACCTAGGTTGAGGGGAAGTTTGGTTTGGTCGAGTTCCCGCTCAGTGAAGAGGCAGAGGGAGGAGAGTAGCTGAGGGATTTAACACCTACTTCTGACAGTGTGGGATATGTATGGCACTGGGTCTTAGCTTACTATTCTGTAGCCCAATCCCTCAGCTGTATATTGTGGAATGGGTTTTAATAGATAGGAACAAATATATTAATTGTAATTTACCCCTCCAGGTGCCCACATGTGTGGATTGAACAAAGTCCCATTCTTAGCAGCAAAATAGAAGCTGGCTCCCCCTTTTCATTTACCTCACTTAACAAAGAAATCAGACAACAGATGGTGGAAGCAAGCTTAAAATAGGATTTACTTATTGGTAGTCTTGAATTGGTTCTCAGCTACAGCAGCTGTAAAAACTATGCAGGTAAAATACTTATATTTACAGTAGAAAGTCTCAGGCATGTGCTTGATCTGGAGCAAGTGAACATATGTCATCCTGCATGGCTGGTCAAAGAAATTGGGCAGCATTGAGAGAGGGCCTTTCGACCCTCTGGCAGCTATGTTATGGGCTGCTGCAGGGGACTATTTTCTCTTCAGTGCTATATAATATCTATATGATGCTGTTGGGGATGGTCATGAGGAGTTTTAGGGCAAGGTGCCATCAGTCTGCTGATTACACTCAGCTCTATTTCTCCATAACATCTGAATCAGGAGGGGCCGTGCAATCCCTGAGCCATTTGGCTGGGCACACTGGTGAAATGGATGAGAAAAACAAGCAGAGCTTGCATCCTGGCAAGATGGAGACACTGTGGGTGAGGAGTTCCCATGTCTCAAAAACTGGTCAGCTGCCTACCCTGGATGGGGTTGCACTCCTCCTGAAGGAGCTGCTTCTGGATCCAGCTGTCACTGGAGGCTCAGGTAGTCTCTGTGGCTAGAAGTACCTTTGACCAGCTGTGACTGGTTTGACAGCTATTACTGGACCAGGAAAGCCTTGCCACAGTAGTTCTTGAATTGGTTACTTCAAGGCTGGATTACTGCAATGTGCTGTATGTGGGTCTTCCCGTGTGCTTGATTTGGAACCTGCAGCTAGTGCAGAATGCTGCAGCACGATTGCTGACAGGAAAGGGCCTTGTCAGCATATAACACCTGTGCTCAGAGATCTGCACTGTTTGCTGATTTGCAACCAGTCCAGGTTACTGTTGGTATACATAAAGGTAAAGGGACCCCTTACCATTAGGTCCAGTCATGGATGACTCTGGGGTTGCGGCGCTCATCTCGCTTTACTGGCCGAGGGAGCCGGCGTACAGCTTCCAGGTCATGTGACCAGCATGACTAAGCAGCTTCCGGCGAACCAAGGCAGCACATGGAAACGCTGTTTACCTTCCCATCATTGCGGTACCTATTTATCTACTTGCACTTTGACGTGCTTTCGAACTGCTAAGTGGGCAGGAGCAGGGACCGAGCAACAGAAGCTCACCCTGTTGCGGGGATTCGAACCGCTGACCTTCTGATCGGCAAGTCCTAGGCTCTGTGGTTTAACCCACAGCACCACCCGTGTCCCATATATACATATACATAGCCCTTAATGATTTAATAATTTGGGATCAGTTTACCTACAAGATCGTTTTTTCTTACATGTGGCACTTGACAGCTTTGATCGGTGGAATTGGCATCACTACAGGGGCCACATAATACCCTTCCTGCATTGGAACGAACTTGGTCATTTAGTGTGGCAGGGCAGAAAGAGAACTGAGATAATAAATCAAGTCACACTACCCTATACAGGTAGTGGTACAGGTCATATACCAGGGTAATCAAAGCAGTCTCTTTCCTTGATCTGAAGCCAGATTTAAATAGGTACAGAGAAGTATGTGAGTTTAATCATATTGTGGCTGACAGTCACTATGAGGTCATGAAATTCTTGTATTCAGTTGTTACACAACCAACACTTCATAATAGTGGCACTTGGTCACATCTTTGCAGAATTCTATTACTGTGAGAGGAAGACGAATGAGAAAAGAAGGTTGAAACGAAAATTGGAGTGCAACTATGTTAGTATTGACTTTTCTGCTTTGCAGCTGCTTACGTCAGTGTGATTCTCAACATCTATATTCATGTTAGTCTCATCAAGTCTGCTTAACAGGCGTTATAGGAACTTGCCAGAGATAATTTGGGGTATCTCTACTTGCTTCTCCCAACAACATCCATTCAGTAATCAAATTGTGAAGCAGATCACTGTATAAAAGTATATGGCCACCCTTCATATTTTGTGATGGTTGCAAAGGAATGAAAAGGGGAAGAGGAGAGAAAAGGCAGAAATTCAGACAGCCACTTGCCTGTGAATATTTTTCTCCCCCTCCCCCAATATGGCAAAGGGTTAGTCATAAGAGGCTGTTGCAGCAAAAATAATAAAGAGTCTTGTGCTGCCTTAAAAACTAACAGGTTTATCATAGCAGAAACTCTCATGGTCTAGAGTTGACTTCATCAAATCTAAATTATGCCACAATATAAATCTTTAAGGTGCAACAAGACTCTTTGTTTTACTCTCTCCAAAAGCATTGACTTCTTATTCTCATTTGCTTGAGTATTACTCTGCCCAAGTCTGGCAAAGGGAGCAAAGAAATTCAGCGGGAAAGCCTCCTCTTGACCTACAGGTCCCTAGACATCTATGCCCACCAGCCAGTTACTGGTAAGATCCTTATCCCATTCACTTAATTCCCTCCAGTTGCCAAAAATTGTGGGAGTAGAATCTAATAACAAGAACATCCTTGTCTGACAGGTGATAATTTGAAGCTTTCCTACGGCTATTACAAAATCTAGGTACCTTAATAGTAACTGTAAGTTATGTTTGATTTTGACAGGTTGAAAGGAATAATAGCTTATATTGATAATGTGATACCAGAAGAAGGCGTATTGCCTTCCAGCTCTGCTGGTGTAACCAAGAAACCCTACAGACTTTCCAAGGAGCTTGGAACAATTTTTATTGCAACTATTCCAGTCAGCATCTTTGCATTCATAGCGAATGTAATTGTCTTTTGGCTTTTCTGCTACAAGATCAAACACACTAACTTAACCCCCTATTTTTTAAATCTTACTATTGCAAATCTTCTGACAAGTTTCTGCAGTGCTGAAGTTGCTTTTTTATATTCTATAAATGTACGTCTAGTTTCTCCAATTCAACGTCTAATCCGGATGCTCTATATATGTGCCTATGACACCAATTTATACATCTTTACAGCTCTCACTGTTGAAAGGTACATCACTGTCTATTTCCCAGTCTGGTGGCAACATCACCGGCCTGAGTATTTCTCAACCATACTGTGTGTGATTTTATGGATGTTGTCTTGCAATCTGTCACTTCTGTACTTTTTTTTCTGCTTCCCAAAATTCTTCATAACCGCTAAGGAATTTGAATCTCAATGTGGAACTTCAAGTATAATATCCTTAGTAACTGAGGTGGTTTTTGTCCCATCCAGCGTGTTGTTTTTCTCTTTGGCCATTTGGATCAGAACCCTAAGATCACAGCAAAAGCCTCGAGAAAGACTTGACATTACCATTGTGGCCATAGCAACAGTGATTCTTATCTTCAATGTCCCAACCAGAGCTACATTTACTTTTTCATTTTGGAAACTCTCAGTAGATTTGACTACATTGAAAATCATTACTGTGTTACTGGATTCAATCTGCTGCAGTGCCATTGCTATTGTGTACCTTATTGTTGGATGCTGGAAGAGGTGGGATGCCTTAAAGTCCTTCCATATGTTACTCGAGGGAGCACTGGAGGATACAGAAAACATGCCAGAGTCAACCAAAACAGATGAGGTGCAAGCCTGAAAATATCTCTGGCATCAGAAGCCAACCCCCCCCCAACCCCCGCATCAGATGATTATAGAAAAACAAGGACATTCTTTCACAGTTCCAGAATAAATTTATTACGAATGCTTTGATGTTGTGTTCATTATTTCTAATGCACCCATCTAGGCCCTATACTAGGGCAATCTCCAGTCTGGATGGCTTCTTATGCAGAGCCAGTTGGTGGGCTGAGAGTCAAAATCAGAGGGCGGAGGTGACTGAGCCACCAAACACCGAGTTTGACATTTCTCAGTGTGGTCAATAAGCAGGGATCCTACAAAGGAAGCAAAAGTGCAGTCAAGGTAACTGGACAGCGGAAAAAGGCAAGCAGACAACCACTATGAAAAGGAGGTCAGATAGAATCAGAGAACTGTAGAGTTGGAAGGGACCACAAGGGTCATACAGTCCACCCCCTGCAATGCAAGAATCTTTTGTTCAACGTGGGGCTTGAACCCATAACCATGAGATTAAGAGTCTCATGCTCTACCAACTGAGCTATCACAGCTTCATGAGGTGGATGGGCAATAGAAGAGGAAAGCGAGAAGCCAGGAAGCCCAGAGAAAAGAAGTATGTTGGTGGATATATAAGTATATCTGGAATGACTGAGAACAGCATCCAGTACATACATCTCTGAGGAAAACCTTTGAAGCAAATGCTAGAGAGGGAGCCTGGTGCTGTCAATGCTGAACGGAACATTTTGAAGTGCAAGAGCTCACCATGGTATCTCCCATAGGCTAACCATGCTGCCGCCAGATCTGTTCATATAAACATCTGCATGTACATATTTTCCCCAACTCATGCAATTTGTTTTATGTGCCTGAAACTTCTGGATTTCTGTATGCTTGCTTTTATATGACTTTTGTGTTTTTACTGTTGCTTTACTGGCTTTAGGTTTGTGTTTCTGATTTAATATTAGATGATAGATAGATAGATAGATAGATAGATGATAGATAGATAGATAGATAGATAGATAGATAGATAGATAGATAGATGATAGACAGACAGACAGACAGACATGACACTACTTAGAGATTTATAGTTGACCCACAACATTGGGGGGTTGCGTTTTGGGGGTTGCACATAAAACTAAAATTATATATAGTTGAAACTACCCCAGAATTATCCCTGCATGAGCACCCCCAACCTTTCTGAAGCTGGAGGGCCGAGCAGGCTTTGCCTTCCCTATGAAGGTTCTGGTGAGATCTCATGGAGCCGTTCAAGATCTTGTGAGATCTCACAAGATCTCCCCAGAGCCAGCTTCCGGTTCCGCTCTGCCTTAATGGAACCAGACCCCACGACAGGAGGAGATCATTGGCAAAGGAAAAACAAGGCTGATTGAGGGTAATTCTCCTTGCAAATTCTCCCCCAGGGATGGGGGAAGTGGGCTTCACTCGCAGTCCGTCTCAGTACCTGGCTCTTGCTCTGACATGGAATGCGGGGACAGGGAGGCGCTGAGTGCAAAATCACTTTGCCTGGTGAAAACCCTCCAATGCTGCCATTAAGAAGCAGAGGTTCTCCTGTTCATTAGAACTTAATTGGACTAAAGTACAGGAACGTGCTAGAAGAGATGAGATCACAAACTGTGGAACAAAACCAATTGCAAGGACTTTAAGGTTTGAACTCGAGATAAGACTTCATTAGGTGTAAAAGATGTGAGGAGGGGAGCCTATAGTTCTTTATTTAAAGTTCTTTACATTTATGATTTGGCAACCTCCTCTGAATGTTAGTTCAAATTATATTTGTACAAGCAAGGATGGAAGAAATTGGATTATACATATGGAATATAACATTAAATGGAACTGTGTGTATTTAAAAAAAGGAAAAAGGGAGGGAAGTTCTATTTTGCAAAAGGTTTACAATGGAAACTTAGAGCTGACTCTTCCTCACCCTTTATTATTTATGGAGTGACTTGGAATTTATTTATAAGAGGACTTGGAATTTAATTTAATTGGAAGTATAATTGCTCATATATCCTCAGTTGGACAGAAGGATGAAAGGAGTCTGCAAACTGCCAAGGAATTGATAAGGTTCATTATTGAGTCATCTACAGTTCGACAGACCACTCTTCTTCCCAGGCTGAGAGGAAAAATGGTGAGAACTGGTTATTTATTGGGACAGAGTGACTTTTGCAGCTGTTGTTAAAGTTGCAAAACAACGAAGCGCGAGCGATGGAGAAATTTCTGGAACAACAATGGGATATCAGCTCCGCCCAAGGCATGACAGATAACAGCAACAACCGGGGGGAGGGGGGGGAGAAGAGAGACATAACATCTTACAAGGACAGGAAGAAACACAATGGACAGAACAATTGCCACACACAGGAAGAAAAAAGATATAGTTTGAGTTCCTCGCTTGCAGTTTTATAAATCATTTAATGTATCAACATGAATAGAAGTTATTAATACTGCAGTTGTTGTATAAGGGATTGTTATTATGATCAGAATGTATTGGAAATTAATAAGATTTTGAATGCAGAATTAAAGCAAATTATCAAGCCATCAATCTTTATCTAAATTATCAGTATTTGAACGATTGGTAATAATAATTGTATTATAAATTGGTATTCTTATAATGAGGCTATTATTGAATTGTAACTGAAAAGTAATAAAAATGTGCGCGCACACACACACACACAGAGAGAGAGAGAGAGAGAGAGTTCGCCCCAGAGCCTATAGGATGGCTTCCCAGAACCTGGTTAGCAAGGTGGAGAACTTAAAAGCTCCTTCTGTGGTGGGAAAACCAGGCACAGAGAGAGCTTTTAAGCTCTCCACCTTGCTTACCATGCTCTGGGAGACTCTCTTGCAGGCCCCGGAAGTTCTCACAAGATTTCACAAAGCTGTCCAAAATCTTGCCAGAGGCTCCCAGAGCTCATTATCTGCAGCCCTTCCTCATATGCCCCTTCCATGGGAGGTTTGGAAGGTGGCAAGAAGATAGCAGGCCTTTTCCTGTGATGGCCCCTGCATGGGAAATGCTCTGCCTGGGAAAGCACAACTGAAACCATTCTTATCTAGTTCTAGGTGCCAGGCAACGACTTTTCTCCCCCACTCCTAGGCTTTTGGACCTTAATTTAAAGAATATTGTGGCCTTTTTAGTTGGGCAGGGCTTGTAACCCTGACTAGGTCTCTGAGCTAGGGCTAAGGACAAATGCTCCACGATGCATCGTTCACCTGCCTTCTGCTGTGGCTGAGAGGTTAGAGAATTTCCATGTGCAATATGTGGACCGTAAGAAAGTTGTTTCCTTTCCCTTGGTGGAAATGGAAGCCTTCAAAACTTTTTTAGAAACTATGCAAGGAGTGGCTCCAGTCCCACTGTCTGGTATCTCTCCACCATTCAGGAACGGAACCAGTCCAGACGGTTGAAGAGGTTACGATGACTGATGATATGAAAAGATCTCCAGAGGACTGAGATAACAAACGAGGCAGAGGCGCTGGCTTCTCCAGTGGATGGGGGGGCGGGGGCGGGCTGGTGTGACATTATGCAATGTGGCGAGGAGCCGGGGTGGGGCCAAACACCCTGGCCCCCTCAAAATACACATTTGGGGGGCTCAAACTGCCTTGGCTCCTAGGAGTCGGTGCCTATGAAATGAGGTAACTCTGTTCTGTGAACTGCCCTGAGACCTCCAGGTATAGGGCGGTATATAAATTCGACAAATAAATAAATAAATTCAATAAATAAATAAATAAATTCGATAAATAAATAAATTCAATAAATAAATAAATAAATACTCTCTCTCCAGGTACACGTCATCTACCAGGGAAATCAAAGCAGTCTCCTTCCCTTCATTTGAAGCTATATGTATATAGGTACATGGTGATATCACTGTGAGCGTAACTATATCACACCTGACAGTAGTTGTGAGGTCATGAGATTCTAGTATTCAGTTTGTTACATAAGTCACACTTCATAGGAGTGGAACTGGTCATATTATGCAGAAACATGGTCAAAGAAGTTTGAAATGAAAATTGGAGTACAATCACGTTAGTACTGACTCTTCTGTCTTGCTACTGCTTACGTGAGTTTGATTTTTAAACACCTACAGTTCTGCTAGTTCCCCTCATCATCTATCTGTTTTGCAGGCCTTGTAGGAACTTCTCCAAAGAGAACCCAAACAGCGATCAGATCTTTAAGCAGTTTACTACATAAATAATATATACCTAGACTTTGTACTTTTGTGATGGGTAGGAATGACAGAGGGGCAATGAGAAAATCTTATATCTGCTATCGCAAAAAAAAAAAAAAAATCCTGAAGGAAAAGTTACAATATTTTTGTTATGGGGAAAATAAAGTTTCAGTAGCATAATAGAACATAAACTTTATTTTCCCCATAACAAAAATATTAAAATTCTAGTTGCTGCTAACGAGGGAGAAGGGGTGAAGGCGAAACTTTTATTATTGAACTATTAAACTGCATTTTTGTTGGAATCCATTTTGCTCAGGCAATATATGAAAGGCCTCCAAGTGGAGTTAGCTTGTTTTTGCAACTGCTCAGCATTTCGTTGAAGTCAGCAGTTGCTAATCTTAAAATACATATACAGTGGTATCTCAGGTTAAGTACTTAATTCGTTCCGGAGGTCCGTACTTAACTTGAAACTGTTCTTA
Organism: Podarcis filfolensis; assembly: GCF_964270895.1. Classification (NCBI taxonomy): domain Eukaryota; kingdom Metazoa; phylum Chordata; class Lepidosauria; order Squamata; family Lacertidae; genus Podarcis; species Podarcis filfolensis. The sequence continues at coordinate 69,925,823 of NC_139606.1, read as the reverse complement.
AACTGAAGCACCACTTTAGCTAATGGGGCCTCCTGCTGCCGCCGCACCGCCGGAGCACAATTTCTGTTCTCATCCTGAAGCAAAGTTCTTAACCTGAGGTAATATTTCTGGGTTAGCGGAGTCTGTAACCTGAAGCGTATGTAACCTGAAGCGTATGTAACCCGAGGTACCACTGTACCTTAAAATGCCTTACTGTGGCTGCTGTGAGTGTGGAGGAAGCAATTGTCCCATCCCTAGCCCGGATGGGAAAAGGCCTAGCATCAGGGAGCAGGGTCCACACTTGCTTCAGGTCGTGGCAGATGTTCTCCTAGAGACACCTAGTTTGGTTGTCCTAGGGGATTTTAACACCCATGCTGACACAACCTTACAAGGGGCTGCTCGGGACTTCATGGAAAGCATGGCTTCCATGGGGCTGTCCCTGAATAAGTCTGGCCCAACCCATAGCTGCGGACATGCCTTGGACCTGGTGTTCATCTCTATGGATGTTAGTGATCTGACACTAAGTAAAATCAAAACTAAAGAAGTGCCATGGTCAGATCACTTCCTGGTGCATCTGGACTTCTCCATGACCCTTCCCCTCTGCAGGGACGTGTGACCGATTCAGATGGTCCACCCCCACCATTTAATGGACCCAAATGGTTTCCATGTAGGGTATGTTTTATCCCATGCTGATGGCATTTCAGCTGATTCCCTGGTGGCCCGCTAGAATGTGAAGGTAACCAGGGCTATTGACTGTCTGGCTATGAAGCGCCCTCTCCAATTGCATGGAGCCTAGACAGCCCCGTGGTTTTCCCTGGAGCTGAGGGCGATGAAACAATCGTTGAGACGGCTAGAGAACAGGTGGTGGAAAACTCATTCTGAATTGGACCGGAAACAGGTTAGAGCTCAATGTTGAGCCTACCAAGTGGCAATAACGATAGCGTGGAGGACTTTCTTCACCACCTCTATTGCATATGCAGAAAGTAGCAGCAGGAGACTCTTTCAGGTGGTTCGCAATTTAACAGAACCACCTTTGGCATCGGGGCCTAGAAAAGACCCCAATATCTCCTGCAATGATTTTGCAAAGTTTCTTGCAGATAAAGTCTCTCAGTTTCGGAAAGAGGTAGACTCCACCATGGGAGCAGGGCTGGAGTGGGGAAGTGCTAGAGTCCTGTCTAGTCAAGTTCCAATCTGTTACCTCTGAGGATGTGAACATGCTGCTTAGACAAGTGAAACCAACCACCTGTCTCCTGGATCCTTGCCCATCCTGGCTTATAAAAGCGGGCCGGGAAGGGCTGAGCGATGGGCTCTGTGGGGTGGTGAATGCTTCCCTCTGTGAGGGAGCCTTCCCAGCCGCGCTAAAAGAGGCGGTTATTAAACCGCTTCTTAAAAAAAAATCTTTAGACCCGGCTAATATGGCCAACTATCGCCCAGTCTCAAATCTTCCATTTTTGGGCAAGGTGATTGGGCGGGTGGTTGCTGAACAACTCCAAGCACGCCTGAAGGATGCGGACCATTTGGATCCCTTCCAATCGGGATTCAGACCTCATCATGGGACTGAAACTGCCTTGGTCACGCTGGTTGATGATCTCTGGTGGGCTAGGGACAAAGGTGAAAGCTGTTTCCTAGTTCTGCTGGATCTCTCAGCAGCCTTTGATACCATCGACCATAACATCCTTTTGCACCATCTAGAGAAGCTGGGAGCACTGTTATACAGTGGTTCTGCTCCTTTCTCCTGGGCCGTGTCCAGAAAGTGGTGATGGGGGATGAGTGTTCAAACCCCTGGGCCCTCACTTGTGGGGTCCCTCAGGGTTCCATCCTCTTCCCCATGCTTTTTAACATCTATATGGAGCTGCTGGGAGAGATCATCAGGGGAGAGGTCTGCACGATGCTAATGAAAGAGAGGAGGCGGACTTAGCATGGCTTTCCCGATCGGGGAAGGGGGCGGCTGCCGGGGACGGAGGGAGGCAAGAAGGAGCCATGTCTCTGACAAGGGAAGGCGGAATCAGTATCAGCAACAGCAACAGCTATTTTCAAATTCTTACTTTGAGTATTCTACCATAGGATAGTGCTTTGTCCCACTTAAACTAAGTATTCATATGAATTCATCTCTGAATTTTCTAAGATTTTGCTTGAAAAAAATGGTCCCCCCCCCCAATTATATTAACTGAGTCACTTAAGTCACTCCTTACTCATATTTTTGCTAAACTAAAAAGTCCTGAACGCTGCAACCATTCCTCATGGGGGGGGATGAATTCTGATATCCGCCTATTACAAGCAGCCAAACAAGGGAGAGCATAAATAAATTCAAAATTGGCAATTCTCTGCCAGATTTTGGGAAGTGGAATACTGAAAAACTCAATACCTTAATAATTACAAATTATATGTGATTTCTATAGGTTGAGAAGAAAAATGGAATACATTGATAATGTCATGATGGCAAAAGCAAACACCTTGTCTTCCCACACTGCTGGTGCACCCAAGAAAATGGTCAAATACATGCAGGCTTCATACTATTTCAGATTAAATATGCTGATTGCATCTGTTCCCATCTGCATTGGTGGATTAATAGCTAATGCAATTGTCTTGTACCTTTACTGCTGCAAGATCAACAAGCCAAAGTTAGGCCCATATTTTTTAAATGTGACCTTTGCAAATCTTACTATAATCTTGTGCAACCTTGAAGTGGCTGCTTTTTTTCTCGGAGACATGAAAACCCCTACAGTAGTCCAACGTGTAATGGAGATGCTTCATATTTTTGCATATGATACCACCTTATATATCTTCACAGCTCTCACCGCTGAAAGGTTTCTCACTGTCTATTTCCCAGTCTGGTGGCAACATCACCGGTTCAAAGATTTCTCTGTCTCAATGTGTGCGATTCTGTGGATGGTTTCTGGCCTGGAGTCACTTATGGCATATTTTTCCTGCTATCCAAGATATGAAACCGTTAATGTTAACACTGCCATCTGTACAATTGCAAATATAGTGGAAGTCATCATGGAAGCCATCGTTTTTTCCCCCAGCTTGTTGTTCTTCACTTTGGCCATTTGGATCAGAAGTCGAAGACCACAGCAAAAGCCTCTAGCAAGACTTGACATCACCATTGTAGTCATAGCTATTCTGATTCTGATTCTCAGTGTCCCAACTAGATTACTTCATGCTATTTCATATTGGGTGGAATCAATGAACTGGTATCTGTTGACGACCACTGCTCTGTTACTGGATACTTGCACCTGCAGCAGCATTCCTTTTGTATTCCTCATTGTTGGAAGCTGGAAGGGGCAGAAAGGCTTTGAACCCTTCTGTATGTTTCTTGAGAGGGCTTTAAAGGATACTGAAGACACATCAGAGCCAACAGCAGCGAACCAGGAGCAGGCATGACAATATCCTTGGCCTCAGAAGTAATTTCTTTTTAAAAATAAAATAAAATGTATACGTTTTATGGAGAAAAAACGACATTCCTTCCAAGTTTCAGAATAAATTTATTTCAAATACTTTAAGGTTGTTCTTTACATTGATTCTAACACACCCACCTAGGTGTGGCAGTAGGGCCACTCTCTCCTTTGGGTGGCCAACTAGGCAGAGGCAGCAGGTGGCCTGAAAGTAGAGGACTATAGTCAAAACTAGAGGGCAAAGCTGACTGAGCCACCAAAGACTGACAGTGATCACCATTTCTCAGTGTGGTCATTTAGTAAAGGTCCTCAAGGGAGAGCAAAAGTGTGGACAAGACGATCAGACAGTTGAGAAGGGCAAGCAATCAATACGAAAAAGAGGTTAGGAGTGGCAACAGAGGATGAAAGTGAGGAGTCTGGAAGCCCAGAGGAAAGAAAGAGACCTCTTGGTGTTATCACTGCTTCAGGGATAAGATCTTAAGTACAGGTGCTCACCGTAACACTTCCATTGCCATGCTATGATCAGTTCTGCTCCTGTATCTATACACACATTTGCATGTATAGTGGAACCTTGGTTTTCGAAAGTAATCCGTTCTGGAAGACTGTTCGACTTCCAAAACATTCAAAACTCGAAAACTGAATACGGAATCCTCAGTACAACAGGGAAACTCAAAATGGAAGCCACGTGGCATGTTCGGCTTCTGAAAATCATTCAAAAACCGAAGCAGTTACTTCCGGGTTTTCGGCGTTCAAAAGCCGAAACGTTCGACAACGGAGACATTCGAAAACTGAAGTTCCACTGTAAATGTGTGTTGTCCATGCATGTTCACGAAAAGGCTCATTTTGGGGAATTAGCAATACTACTCTTCAGATATTTGAGACTGTTAAAAACTTAAGGACATAAACTGAGCCTTCTGAATCAGGCCCACACCCCATCTCGGCCCCTTCGCATGGAAGCCAGCCAGGTGCCTGGGAGATGCCTTCAAGTTAAGGCATAAGCACAGCAGCATTCTCCCCTACTCGTTTCCAGCTAGTAGCCAGAGGCATAGTGTCTCTTGACAGTGAAGGTAGAACACAGACATGTAGCTAGGAGCCATGAATAGCCTTATCCTCCATTAATAGCCTTATCCAGCTGCACCTTTAACTCACAGATTAACTCACACCACCACCTTGGTCACTTCCATTGCCCTTTTCTGAACTGTTCCTGAACTGTGTCCAATTCCACAATAACCTTTTTGAAGTGAACTGACTGAATTGTACACAGTATTGCAAATGCAGTCACACTATAGATTAGGGTTGCCATGTTTCAAAAAGTGAAAATCCAGTCACAAAAGTTTTTGAGCTTATTTTAATAAAATTCATCAAAATCTACACTACCAGCATGGCTATGTCTGTAAGATTCTGGAGGTGTGGCAATCCTGCTATAGATTTGTATAACTGCATTATGGTATCAGCATAATTCCTTTCCATTCCTTTCCCTAGAATGGAATTCGTTGTTTTTTTTCCACAGCAGCAGCACAGCTTTACTGGTACAAAGAAATAATTGCACTGGCTTTAGTAAATCTGCTTCGTTTGATGAATATCTTGTGGATTAATATTACTGTACTTTCTTCAGAGAGTTTGCTTTAAGCACACAACAGCTACAATTATATTTACTTATAAATATTAAAGGCAGAGCTTCACAAACTAAGATTCACTGGAAATATAGGTCATCACTCTGTTTGATTTTGCATTTTAAATTTATTTGGTTTTGCATTTTAAATGTTTTTAAAAAATAAAAAAATGAATTGAGTTTTTAAAGTAGTATCATGCTGATATAAATTGATTTAGAAGCAACACAAGCAGCTCTTTGGCTTGAAATGCCACTTGTGTAACAAACTGAATGTTGGAATCTCATGACCTCACAGCAATTGTTAGCCAAGGTGAGCATTAGCTCATCTGTGATATCATTCTGTATCCATTCCAACATTCAGTTTGTTACACTTCACAATAGTGAAGCAAGTCACAACTTTGTAGGAATGTTTTCTGTACAGAGCAGAAGTATGATCAAAGAAGGTTGAAGTGAACATTGGAGTGCATCTACTGGTATTGTCTTTTCTGTCTTGCAGCTGCTTTTGTGAGCTTGATTCGTAACCATTACATTTTTGTTACTGCCATCATTACCTAACTAATTAACTTGCCAGACTTAATTCTGATTCTATGTGGCCTATTTATCCTGAGTATCCTGTCAGTGAGGGACGCGGGTGGCGCTGTGGGTTAAAGCCTCAGTGCCTAGGACTTGCCGATCATCAGGTTGGCGGTTTGAATCCCTGCGGCGGGGTGCGCTCCCGTTGCTCGGTCCCAGCGCCTGCCAACCTAGCAGTTCGAAAGCACCCCCGGGTGCAAGTAGATAAATAGGGACTGCTTACCAGCGGGAAGGTAAACGACGTTCCGTGTGCTGCGCTGGCTCGCCAGATGCAGCTTGTCACGCTGGCCACGTGACCCGGAAGTGTCTGCAGACAGCGCTGGCTCCCGGCCTATAGAGTGAGATGAGCGCACAACCCTAGAGTCTGGCAAGACTGGCCCGAACGGGCAGGGGTACCTTTACCTTTTTATCCTGTCAGTGACCAGATAGTTAAGCACAGGCACAGGCAAACTCGGCCCTCCAGATGTTTTGAGACTACAATTCCCATCATCCCTGACCACTGGTCCTGTTAAGCTAGGGATGGTGGGAGTTATAGTCCCAAAACTTCAGGAGGGCCGAGTTTGCCTATGCCTGGTTAAGCAGATCACTGCACAAATAATATGCCTCCAACTTTGCCCCTTTTTGTTGGTGGAAGTGGCAGAGGGGCAAAGAGAGGAAGATTTAAAAAGGCAGAAAAACTGATATCTGTTAGTCATTTGCCTATCAGCACTTCTCTCCAAAATTACAATGGGAAAGTCATAAGTCTCTTGAAGCAAAAACGCATCATAGCTATGTGCTTTGCTAAGATTGTTTAGTGGGGTGGAGTTCCCTCAGTCCACTTTGATTCCAATCCACGATGTAAGTCAGTTCTGAGAGAAGGTAAAGCCAGGATCACTCAGATGTCCTTTAGAGAAGCCTTCCTCGGTGACCTCCCAATGTTGTTTCACCATAACTCCCACCTTCACTGACCTCTGGCCATGTTTCCTGGGCCAATCTGGGGCCATGTTTCCTGGGCCATGTTTCCTGGGCCAAGTTGGAGACCAACATCTGGGGACACCAGGTTGAGGAAGTTTCATGTAAAAGTATCTGTGCTAGGCATCATCCCATGTGACCACATCTTCCATGGCCTCAGTGCCAGTTGTTCCTGCCGATCCCAACAGCTTAACAACAGAAAAGGAATAGTAGTCACATGGACACATAACAGGCCTGTACTGCAGCAGCAATAATGACTATGCATCCAACTACTACATGAAGGCAACTACTCCAGAAATTGGAAAATGTCCTGGTCCAGTGGGGTTACTAGACCTTAGTACCATCTCTGATGGATTCTACAAGTGGTGTCCTCACTTTGAGATTCCATCCAATTGTGCCACCTTGTGCCTGAACAAGATTTGTCTGAGCAATATTTTGTGATTATCTTGGGATATGGGATCAATTGACCAGCAGAGGCCAAATTTGTAACTAGATTCTTGAAAAATATCTGCTATCCAACGGGTGTGCAGAATGTCAGAAGCTGCTGGAATCTGTGGATGGATTAACGTCCAGAGAACTGAAGCAGTAAGTCCAATGTTTCTTGAACCATTACGAGAATAACAAAATCATGGTATTCTTTCTCTCTCAATTTGATTACAATAGTGCAGAAACCATATCTCTGTTAGTTGCTACCTATGATTGCACACATCAGTCCCCTCCCCAACAGAATATCCAGAGCAAAACAGGTTATAAAAAAACATCCATGGTACACTATCCAGCATTTATCATTTGAAACACAAACACAATTTAAAACTCTGAAGAATTCTAAAAAAGTCAGTATCAAAACTACTGTTATAATATGTTAGATTATAGAGTCCTACAGCAGTCAGGATACAAACAGCAATCTAGATTGCTATGAAATAACACAACTTTTGAATTTCTTTCCCGTTCTATATACTCAGCCACCTTGGAATTAACCATTCTGGAAATACTATTTACAAAGAAAGAAGTAAAAAATAATTAAGAATCTCAGGAAAAACAAAGCACCTAGTCCAAATTCCCCTCTAAATTTCTAAAGTCCTTGTTGAACAACTGGCTATCCTCTTCAAAACTATGTTAAATGAGTCACTTGAAATTTCGTAAAGACCAGATCTGAGGCAGTAATCGCAGTAATATCAAAAACAGGTAAATATCAAACAAATCCAAGCTTTTTCTGTCTAATTTCTCCTTCTTAATCAAGACTACTCATGAAATAGGGCTGCACTGCATTAATGAGCTGAGCTTCTGAGTACTTTGTGTTAATCTTTTTACATTACCTTTGGGGATGGGGGATAATACACAACAGTGATTACTATGTGCCATGAGAATGCATTCTTTATACCAGGCAGCAGGGGGGTCTCTGACGCTTGGGCCTTATTATCCCTGTCACAGTTCCCAATTTGGCCCACAAGGTCATTTCCCCTCAACCATGCCCACCGTCTCCATGCCTGAAGTCATATGTGACATCAAGTGTGGGCAAGTGGAAATGAGCCCTTAATGTGCTCTCAACAATTCTTTGGCAAGGAGTGGCTCACTATCAGCACCTGTTAGCTGGCCTACCAGTGCTTTCAACAGACAAACCTGAAGGACATGGTCTTCCCAGACAGGGATGGGGAATGTTTAAGCCTTCGCATTTTGTTTGACCACAGCTTCCATCAGCCCCAGCAAACATGGCCAATGATTAGGGGTGATTTGAGTTGAAATTCAGCAAGATCTGGAAGGCCATGTGCTCTCCCTCCCTGTTCTAGGGAATATCCATGGGGGTGATATGTGCTAGACCTTTCTGTAGAAAGAGTGGGTGGAAGTCCACAACAGATTTTATTGTGGCCAGACATTCTCATTACAGTGGTACCTCTGTTTACGAACTTAATCCATTCCAGAAGTCCGTTCTTAAACGGAAACCATTCTTAAACCGAGGTGCACTTTTCCTAATGAGGCCTCCTGCCGCTGGTGCCCTTCCACCATTCAGCTTCTGTTCGTAAACCAAGGTAACGTTCGCAAACTGGGACACTACTTCCAGTTTTGCAGAGTTCGTAAACTGAATAGTTCGTAATCAGGGCTGTTCTTAAACCGAGGTACCACTGTACCTCCAAATGGAGGCTTATATCCCTCTTTTACAATCCAGTACAAAGCAGCCAGACAAGCGAGATCATAAATTCGAACTGGGCTGTTCTCAGCTGAAACATAGGCAACTAGAATATTGACAGGCAGGTGGTCCTTTTCAAAATTTCCTACCTCTGTTACATAAATATCAGCACCTTAATAATTACAAGTTGTATTTGATTTCTACAGGTTGAGAAGGAAAATGGAAAACATCAATAATGTCATGATGGCAAAGGCAAGCACCTTGTCTTCCCACACTACTGATGCATGCAATAATACAGCCAAATACATGCAAACTTCATACTTCTACAGATTAAACGTGCTGGCTGTATCTATTCCCATCTGCATCGTTGGATTAATAGCTAATGCAATTGTCTTGTGCCTTTACTGCTTCAAGATCAACAAGCCAAAGTTAGGCCCATATTTTTTGAGTATGACCTTTGCAAACCTTATTGTAATCTTGTCCAACCTTGAAGTCGCTGCTTTTCTTCTCGCAGGAGTGGAAACCCCTTTAGTGATTCAACGTCTAATGGAGATACTTCATATATTTGCATATGACACAAATATATACATCGTAACATTTCTCACTGCTGACAGATTCCTCATTGTCTATTTCCCAGTCTGGTGGCAACATCGCCGGACCAAGCATTTCACGGTAATGATGTGTGTGATTTTGTGGTTCGTTTCTGGCCTAGAGTCACTTGTGGAATATTTTTCCTGCTATGCAACAGTCAGTACTTGGGCTTATAACACCTGTAGAACTGCAAGCGTGCTGGCACTCATCATGGAGGTCATTATTTTTTCCTCCTGCATTTCCTGTTTCTCTTTTGCCATTTGGATCAGAATGCAAAGATCACAGCAAAAGCATCGAGCAAGACTTGACATAACCATTGTGGCCATAGCAATTCTTATTCTTTTGCTTACTGTCCCAGTTAGACTTGTTAATATTATTTCACTTTGGGTAAGTGCAATAGATTATTATATGTTCTCTAGCATTAGTCTGTTACTGGATTCTGGTACCTGCAGCACCATTCCTTTTGTATTCCTCATTGTTGGAAGCTGGAAGAGGCAGAAAGGCTTTGAACCCTTCTATATGTTTCTTGAGAGGGCTTTAAAGGATACTGAAGACACATCAGAGCCAACAGCAGCGGACCAGGAGCAGGCATGACAATATCGTTGGCCTCAGAAGTAATTTCTTTAAAAAAAAAAATGTGTATGTTTTATGGAGAAAAAAACGACATTCCTTCCAAGTTTCAGAATAAATTTATTTCAAATACTTTAAGGTTGTTCTTTACATTGATTCTAACACACCCACCTAGGTGTGGCACTAGGACCACTCTCTCCTTTGGGTGGCTACCTAGGCAGAGGCAGCAGGTGGGCTGAAAGTAGAGGACTATAGTCAAAACTAGACAGCAGAGGTGACATATGTCAGGGCAGGTGCCAGGAGCAGGACAGCAATAACTCACATGGTTAACTCTCTTCCAAGAAACAAAAAAGCTCAGGAGGCCAAGCCTAGTGACCATAGCAACTCTTTCCAGTAAGTCTAACTAAACGTCTCCACCTTCCCCAGGTCCTTCCCAAGCAACCTGAGACTCCACTGCCTTGTCTTTGTTCCACCCTCTTCATACGTCTTCTGGTTCTTAGTGAGCCAGGGGGAGGCAAGCTGGTCACAGAAGGAGGGGGAGACCCCCTGGCTTCTTCAGCAATCAGCCTCATCTCTGCCTCTTGCCCTCCCTTCCTCTCCAGCCTTTGCTTCTGCCTCTGATTCTGGATTGCTCTCTGACATAAGACCCTTCCTGCTCACTAAACCATGTTATCTCTTCAGTTTCTGACAACTCCTCCACTCAGTCTTCTCCCTCTGACCACTCTTCCTCGTCCCACAACGAATCCCCTGGATCAGAGTCTTCTTCCCTTTGGGTTCCCCAGATGGTGCCTCCCACCGTTCCTCTGCATCTAGCCTGTCCATCACAACAGATTAGTGGGGGCAGAAGTGGCTGTGCCGCCAAAAACTGAGCGTGACCTTTCTCAATGCAGTCATTCAGTAAGTCCACTTACCTCGTAATAGGTGCAGCAGTGTTGTGGGCCATCCGCCTCCTTCTTTAGATCTGACAAGGGGCTGATTCAGACTTGATGTAGTGGAGGGCTCCTGGCAGGCGGGAGGCCAAAAGGGCCTACTCACCAGCAAGAAGTTTGAATCTAAGCCTGCTGCCAAATTGGCCAATGGTGAGCCGGTTTAGGGACAGATGCTCATGCAGTGGGGGATGGGACCCAACTGAACAGCAAGCTTCACTTGGGTCTGCTCCTCACATGAGGCCCGCCTCTTCCTTTGCACATAGTTCCTTGTCAGATCTTGCAGCAAATGGAGCTGTGTGGGCCACTGTAAGAGGCCAAAGACAACAGTGCCAGAAGAGGCTGAAGATCAGTGAGAAACATCCGAGGAGTGGGGAAAGCAAGTGGCAGCAACCAGCAGCTCCAAGCTAAATTGCCACAAAGTCAAATTCACACCCAGATTTCAGAGTGCCTCCCGGTTGCCAGTTGAGGTTTGCATGTGGATTTGCGTTGGCTCGTGAAGGAATCCGAGTGGGACCATTTTGTGTTGGTCCACCTGTGCCATCCATCACCATGTGGTTTGGTGAGGAGCTCTACTGCAAGCACTATTGTGCTTCAGGTGAACTGAGTGGTCATGTGATGCATTTTCCTGGAACGAGCTTGGTTAGTTTTTTTCAGCATTGCTCAACTAGCCATCTAGGAGCCTGGGTTTATAGCTCCCCCTTTTTTCCTGAGCTTATTATTTTTTCCTGTGTTGAGCAAGTAGCCATCCGGCAGCCTTGGTTTATAACCCTACCAACACCTTTTCTGTTTCGGCAGAGACTGAATAGCAGGGTGATTGGTTTGTTCGCAGCATAACGCGGGCTACCATCACTGGCTGCCCCGAAGCAAAACTAAGAAAAAGAATGTTTCTGGGGGGCAATGAAAGGGTTTTCACCTCATAGGCTTGCCGTGGCTGTTCTGATGTCAGGACTGCTTCAGTTTGTATTGGTGAATACAGATCTCGGGAATTTATGGTGCTTGTTGGATTCTTGCTCAGTTGCTGTGGGGGTGTTTAATCATTCTAAGCAAATTTAGTCTGTTGCCATTGAATTTTGAGCAGCACAGTGTTTAAGCAACATGTTTGCAAATGACAAAATGAGTTATAATTGATTCACCAGGCTACTGTAACTTCCTCTATCTTGAGCAGGGATTGGGATTGGGTGGAGTACAAGAACTGCAGCTGTTGACTGGTGTTTGATGCAAAGGATTTTTGTGGTCATCCGGTTTCCCCCAATGAATTGTTGTTTGTTTGGTGCAGCACTTGGTTCTCTCCCTTGAATGAAATGGAAATTTGATTGCTAGTTGTTTTCCCCTCCCCCGCTTGCTCAGTTGCTTGTGTCCAAATTAATTCAACAGTTGATCCTTTGTGCTGCTAGATCTATCAGTACCCTCATTCATCCTAAAATTAATTTTTTAAATTTAAAATTTTTAAATTTAATTAACTCACAACTAGTTTCTCTCATACTCCTGTATTCATGCTGTTTGGTGGGTGCGCCTCTTTATAAAATGGTGATCAGGCACATTGAGGCGAAGTCCCTAGACCCATGGTTCCGAACGTGGGGCACACACCCGCCCCACAGGGGGGCAATTTGGTTTTTAAGGGGGGGCAATTCAAGAATGAGTTATGAACAGTGAATGGCCTTTTAGGCTTCCTCCACATGAATAGTTCACTTTTTGAATAATAAGAATTATATGTCATGGGGGGGGGGAATCAGGATATTAGAGGTGCTTAGGTGGGCATGGCCCAAAAAAGGTTGGGAGCCACTGCCCTAGACCTGAACTATTTAAGACTGCACACTATGGCAGTCATCAGTCCTGGACATGGTGTCTGGGATGGAAGATAGGGGAAAGTGATCACTATCACAACATGGCTCCTGCAACACCAAGTAATAGCTATGGAACAGAGGTACCTCTATCAGCTTTGGCTGATACACTGACTGTACCTACTACTGGAATAAAGAAACCTATCCATCCATATTTGCAATATAATCCTGGTCATGTTTATATGGAAGCAAGTCTCGTTCTGCTCAACTGGGTTTGCTCCCCAGTAAATATGTTTAGGGCTGCAGCCCTCATGACTTTCAGATTGTAAAGCTTGTAACACATTCTACATGAGGCTGCCCCCCAAGATGGTTCAAAAACTTCAGCTACTGCGGAATGCTGATACTTATTTATTAATAAGTATGGAATGTTGTGTCACATCTATTTTGAGACATCTGTGCTGTTATTGCCTACTAGTCTTCTACCAGTCATCTACCTGGACAATCAAGTCAGGTTCTCTGTCAAACCCAAAGCAGATGCGAGGTTGAAATGGATCCAGAATGATGCCATGGCGCACATCACCAGACTATGGCTAACAGTTGCTATGAGGTCATGGGATTCTCATATTCTCTTTGTTACATACAGCACACATCATCATAGTGAGGTGGGTCACGCTTTCACAACTCCTACAGTGAGCGGAAATGTAACCAAAGAAAGTTGAAAAGAACCTTGGAATCATACTAGCATTTATTTTTATTTCTTGCAGTCATTCACTTCAGTTTGATTTTTTAGATTTTCATTAGTTTCATTAGCTCTTCATTTAGCGGGAATTCTGGGAACTTGCCTGTTTCATAATTCTGGCTATATCTGAACTGATCTGTTTTTCCTGTGAACAAGCAGCCAGCACAAATAATATGCCTCAATCACCTGTCTTATCATCATCATCATCACCCTTATAATATTTATTTATGTCCCACTTTTTTCTCAGTCCAGGACTCAAGGCAGCATACACAGGTAAAACAGAACAAGCTACAAACAGAAAAGGAAATCATTAAAATGGAATTATAAATACCAATAGTATTAAAATAATATAAAAAGATGCATTAAAATACTATGGCTCAGGCTTCCACAACATGGTGCCCTCCCAATATTTTTTTTATATTACAGCTTCCATCAGCACCAGCCAGCATGGGCAATAGTCAGAGGTGGCAGTTGTAGTCCAAAACATCTGGAGGGCACCAGGTTGGGAAGGTGCCCTGGTCTCTCTGTTAAAAGGGTGTCCATATGATAGCTTCCAAGCGTCTTTTCATTCTTGTAGGGCACAATCGGTCATCTAGTTTGCTAGGGAGCCAAGGGCGATGAAATGGTTGGTTTGCAAGGGGGAGGGGGAAGTCTCAATGTGAACTTGACAAAACACAGGCAGAGCTTATCATCAAGTATACTCTGTACACTCTCAAAAAGTTTTGCAGTGGTCTGTATAACAAAACTTGTGCAGACCGCTTCACAGAGGTATCGAGCATGCTGTCAAGTCCTGTTGTGTGCCGCTGTACAGTTCCAGCTGTTCCAGCCTGAGCTTTGAACAAGGTGTCTGAATGGATCCAGCCTACCACAGGGCTGCTCAATTCCTGCCTCTCTTCTCTTCTTACATCTACCAGGGGACTGTGGCTCCAACAATCTTAAAATAAATGGTTCTGAGACCACTACTAAAGAAATTCTTCCCGGACTCTGAGACTGGCCGCAACCACCACCACCACCAAGTTGAAATGCCTTGTGACTGCACAGTTCCAGCCTCTGTAGGAAAACACCTATTACATGGATCCATTTTAATTGGCTTTCTTGACTGAGTTTGACTCAGAAACTGTTTTGTTTGCCCTGATGAATTAGCTACACCAGTATATGTTGCTAAGATCCACAAATGGAAGTTTGAGTTCCAAGGATATAATGAGACATATCATGCAGTTGTCTAGTGGAAAGACCCTGCATAACATCCACAGCTTGACAAAGGAAGTCAAGCATATAACTATTGTGATAGGCAGATTTTTCCAAGGCCTATTGGAGATTATGTATATCAACTAGGAAATGTGCACAATTCCTTCTTCATGGGCAAATCATGTGTACATTCTCCATGATGCTTGATTGTTATGTGCATTAACTACTCAGCTTACATACTCCTTAACAAATGCATCAGAGCAGTTAAAATAATTTGTGAGGTATTTTAAAATGCTGCATGAATCTGAAACCCCTCTTGCTGAAATAATACAATGTTAGTTACAATGTTAAGTTTCAGTTTGTCAGCCTGGGGTGGATCTACACAGAGGGGGGGAAATGCTATAAATAAGTCAGAAATTAGACCCTTATAACAACAACAACAACAATGGAAAAACACATATATAAATTTCCTGCTCTCTCGCACCATCTCGTGTTGCATGTTTATAGCACATTCAAATTGTTGTTTCTTTATTAATGTAGCTGAGTCCCTGGTTTTGTTCCTGAACTGGCTCCAAACACTGGTTTACCACATCCACTGCTTCTCTTGCATTGGATGACAGGAACAAGAGTTATGAGATATCAGACGTGTCTAAAGAGCCAAGGCTTATTGTAGCAAAAGAAGGCAATGAAAGGCTACATCACATTTTGTAGACTTCAACGATATCCCATGTCCCCTAAATTGAAGGTTTATAGGCCCCTGAACAATCGAGTATTAAGCAGCCAGTGAAGAAGAGAAGGGAGATCATTCCCTGCAAATACTAGTGAACATTATAACACAAATGTCTTTGTCAGACAGGAGATCCTCTTGAAACTTTGCCTCCTCTTTTACAATATTTCAGCACCTAATAATCACACAAAATGTGTTTCATGTTGGCAGGTTGAGAAGAGTTACTGAACATACTGATCATCTCATGCTGGAACAGAAAAACAATCTATCTGCCCATGCCGCTGATGCAGAGAACGAGAATGTCAGCAATGAAGGCAACACGAAGGAAACAATGATAATCATATGCATTCCAATCTGCATTTTGGGATTAGTTGGAAATGGAATGGTCATTTTGTTTCTTCGCTATATGATCAAGAAGAATAAGTTCAATGTGTATGTCATGAATATGGCTATGGCTGATTTTATTGTTGTTCTCTATCTATTGAGTTATTTTGCATTATTTGTAGAACCAGCTCCTATCAATGCACACACTTCACGTTTTCTAGAGATAACATATATTCTTGGACGCAACTCTAGTTTCTATATATTAACAGCTCTCTGTGCTGAAAGGTATCTGTCACTTTTTTCCCCTGTCTGGTGTCAACATCACAGACCAGAGAACTTCTCAGCTATTGTATCTGCCATTCTGTGGGCCTTCTCGTGCGTAATATCTTTTGTAGAAGAATTTACATGCTATCCAAGATTCTATGCACTTATGAATGAAGACACTTTCCCTTGTGATATTGCAAAAACAATTGAAGCTATCACCGACTTCCTGATTTTTGTGCCCATCATGGTCTTTTGTACTGTGGCCATTTTTATCAAAAAGCAGGAGAAAACACAAACAATGCTCGACAAGACGATTGCAGCGACAGTTATTCTGTTTCTAATTTTTGATGCGTCAGCTAGACTTTTGGAATATATAGACTACTGGCATGATGATGTAGTAGAAATACCAGTGTTTACATTCTCTGTGTTATTTGATTCCATAACCAGCAGCATCAACCCTTTTTTATATTTTGCTATTGGATGGTGGAGCAGGCAAAATGCCTGGGAAGCCTTAGAGATTTTTGTAGAGAGAGCTTTGAATTATGAAACAAACACAGAACAAACAACACAAGCAGACGAAGAGGAGACTTGAAAATAGCCTCACCTCAGAAACCAAACAACATTCCTCATATAAAGAGGAGTGCTGACTTGCATTCCAATCTCCAGAATAAATGAATTACAGATAATTTATCTTGCTGTTCGTCACTTCTATCTAACCCACCCAAGATCTACAGCAGAGTCAACTGCACCTTTTATTTGAGCCAGAGGCTACTTGTCCATTTCTGCTATGTCAGGGGGTCAAGAACAAGGACGTTGAAGGAGAGGTAGACCTGTGGAAGGTTAAAAAATGTTAACCTTACCAAAAAAAACCTTTGAAGTGTGTTGCAGTGATTGGACGACTACAGAATGAGACTGAAATCTCAAATCACAACATAAACTTCAGCAAAAGCCACAGAAAAGAAGGATCAGAGAGTAGCCGATATATACAAAAACCAGAAAGAATCATAGTGGAGGAGAGGAAAGGAGGAAGGGAGAAAATTTATGGGCAGGTATCTACTGTCTGAAAGACCACAATTATTCAGATTGAGATACAGCTGGGAACAGAGAATGATGGACTGTCTTCTAGCAAAATCTTAATACAGAAATACACCCCTCCCTATCCGCTACTTTACAATGGCCTGCTCTTCCATCGCACTTCCCACATTAGGAACCACACATAGGTTTGGGACTACTAGAGAAATGCAATGTATTTTAATATATTGTAAGTATCGCTTACAGTGATGATGAGGAAGAAAAGGACACACAGCAGACAAAAATGCTTCCAATAGATGATTGCTTACGAAGCATAATTGGCAGATCCTCCAAGGAAGAATGCCAGCAGAGACCAAGAGGTCACAACGCCACAAATTCTGAAAAGAGAGAAGAATATCCAGGAGAACATCAGCCACAACAATCAACATTTTGAGCCCTCCCCGACTCTGTTTTTATATTCACTTTCACAAGCATGACTTCCAATGTCTATTTTTATACCAAAAATTATATACTGTTTGATTGTAGTAAAACCTTTAAGCGCTTCACAAGAAATATCAAAACCATCAATAAAAACAGTTCTTTTTTTAAAAAAAAGTCCAGAAAATGTACCTTTTCAAGACACCCTTAATCACAACCTTAGTTTTTGTCTCCCACCTCCTAAAGTACTGAAAATAAAACTGAGTACAGATATAGAATTGCTACATGTATTATACTATATCCAGATCCATGTTTTGCAGCAAACTGTCAAGAATAGGAAGGGATTTATTTCAGTTTCTCTTCCCTCACTTTTGGGTGGGTGGGGGGAGATATAACTTTAAAAAGCTAAGTTTCATCAAGGCCTCTATTAATAATAATCAAAAATGAGATTATGTATAAAGTTAACTTTACTTACTGAAGGAAGACATTCACTTGTGGAGAATGCCTCCAGTGGTGGTATGGGGAAATCTGCACATTGGGATGATTTTTATATTCTCTCAAAACCATTCTGACACTGTAAGAATAATTAAGAAAAGTACAACTTTGACCTACAAAGAAGAAGAATGATCTGATAGCCAAAAATTAGCTTCTGGACCCAAACTGGTGCTGTTTGAAGCTGTAAATCTGTTGATCCAACTGCTGTTTTCACCGGACAATTCCCTCCCAAAAGAGACTCTACCCACCTGCCATTTATTTATGGACAATACATACTAAACACACCATCACTCATCCCTATTCTTGCAGCTCTCATGCCCACATGTTGACTGTCTGCCATGAGGGAGGGCAGGCTCCATCTACCTACACACCCTCTTTCTCCCCCTATTTATAGCGGGACTTGACATCTTTCCGCAGGGCCTGCAAGACAGAGCTGTTCCACCAGGCCTTTGGCCGAGGCACAGTCTGACCCCCTCCTTTGGTAATCCTCACAGAACTCTACCCCAATGGTTGCCCTTAATTTGATTCTCAATTGATTTTAGAATGAATTGATTTTAGATTGTATTTCTATTAATTGATTGTGATTTTAGGTAAACTGTGTTACTTTTACTGTTGTTAGCCACTCTGAGCCTAGCTTCGGCTAGGGAGGGTGGGATATAAAGAATTTATTATTATTATTAAGAAAAAAAAACAAAACAAAAAGTGCCCTTCTCTTCCCGCTTTTGAGCCCACAAACAAAGAGGAGGTGTGTGATGGTTTTGTTTATACGCTTTTACAACTTTGGGGGGAAATTAAATAAAAAAAAATAAAGAGAATACCTCCTGGCCACTCCCAAGATCAACGCCGGTACAAACCCAGGTTAGGGCAATTTGCAATGTCAGCCTTTCCTGTGCCATCCTGGCCCCCCCCCCCCACTTGAGAGCAAGCAAGCCCTGAGAATATCCTCCTTCAGGCGCTGCTTGAATTTGAAGCAACCATATACTCCTCTGTCTGCTGCCATTTAATAATACAGCAAGGGCGGGCAACCTATGGCCCTACAAAACCCCATGAGTGCAAATACAAAAATACTTTTTAAAGTCTAATACATATATGTTTTGATCTTGTAAAAAAAAAAAAAAGAATCTGAAGAAAAGTTTCTATTTTCTCTGCTTTGCTAGCAATCCCTCCAAGATGTCCTGGAAATTGCATTAAGCAATTTGAGAGAGCACTACTAGGGAATACTGACAAAGTAATTTCTATAATGTATAAAATGTTGTTAGAATGGGAAACAAAAGATGAGCAGGTGAAATCTGTGATGATTCAATGGGCAAGAGACATTGGTCACAATATTGAAATGGCTGCATGGGATAAGTTGTGGAATGTAGATTGAAAATTCACAGCATGTTATGTACACTGAAAGAAAATTATATGAAAATGATGTATAGATGGTATTTATCTCCTGGTATTTATTTGTGTTGGAAATGTAAAGTCCTGTAAGTGAACAAAAGCCTTCTGGGAAATGATCTACGTATAATGAATTGAAGACAATGTTCAAAATAACTTTTAGTAAAACAAAACAAAACCAGCAGCTTTTCTTTTAGGGATAGTGAATACAGAAATTCCAAAGGACCGTAGAAACTTATTTATGTATGCTATAACCGCAGCCAGAATGGTCTTTGCCCAAAGGTGGAAAGAGGATGTTGTTCCAACAAAGTAAGAGTGGCTGATTAATTTGATGGATTATGCCAAAATGGCATAATTAACGGGTGTATTAAGAAACCGGGGGGTGGGGGTGATTAAGGAGTGCAGAATATTTGTGGAATATTTGAAAAATCGTGGTATGCAACTAAGTGCGTTGGTAGGGTTAGCTTAAATCAAGCAGTTAAAAGTATTAGTAATTATAGAATAATTAAGAAATGGAGTAAAGTGGAAAAGGCAGTGTTAAAAATTTCAATAAGAGAAGAAACCACAAAAGGGTGGAGGGGAGTTTGATTTGTATTTGTATTGGAAGTATGACATTGTAAGATTTGTATTTGTAAATTCTTGAAAATGGCTATGTATATGAATTTACATTAAATTTGAAAATACGTGCACACTGGATTTCCCCCACTTCCAAAGGGTATCATTGTGTTTCTTGCACCCTTGGATTTGCAAGCATTTCAAATACCCAGGAGCATACATGGGTGTGGCTATTGAGCAGAGTATAAGCATATACTTCCCCTGCTGCATGAGGATCACTAAAGTAAAACTGAATCTAGATGTTTTGGAATGAGACTCTGTCTGGTCCAACATATATCAGAGAAAACTGGCAGAATAACAACTGCTTTTTGATCACATACTTTTTAAAATTATTGGAGAGTAAGAGAAACTGGTTGCTCTTTAGCCGCCGCACATCAAATCTGCAGAAGATTTTAAACTCCCGATAGATCTGCTCTTCATCAACCCCAGGCCATCCTCGCACATTAATGATAAGGAGTGGTGGAAGCTTTATACGGTCATCCATACCGGAAAAATTCTAAGGAAAGAATTAAGTTAACCCTTCAGCTACTGAAGGCACCAAGAGGAAGATTCACAAAAGGGTTTAAATATTATGAAACATTTCAATAAACTATGCCAAACACAACACACACAAACACCGTGGTAGGTAAGAATTGGTGGTTTAACATTAATGCTTAACATCAGGTTTTGGTGGTTATTTTTTAAAAAAAACCAGTCACATTGAACACCCCCCAAAATAGTTCTTGTTATTTGTTTGTGGTTTGGGCACCCTGGGGTTACGGCTCTGGGAGGGTGGGAGGGGCAAGTCCACTCACCCTCACTGGTTGTCGCAGCCAGGCCCAGACCTCGCAAGGGATCACACTATGAAGAACTGTTAGCTAAGTTGAGGAAGGGAAGAGCCAAGGATGTTGTAGACTGACTTTTTTGGAATACAAGTCCTTTTATTGTTTGCTGGTGTCCTCAGTGGCTAGGAGTGCCTTTTACCAACAGCTTTTCCTGTTCCTGGATTGGGATAGCTTGACCATGGTTGCCCATGCATTGACAACCTCATGGTTGGATCCTGCAATTTGTTCTATGTGGGGCTACCCTTCAGAGGCTGCATCTGGGGCAGAACACAGTGGCTAGGGGCAAACTTGTGGGGGCAAACTACTGCCAACCTATAATGCCTTGCTTGCAGGGTTTGCTCTGGTTGCCCACTATTATTAATTATTAATTATAATTATAATTATTAACAATAACAACAACAAAAAACAACAACAACAATACACCACCCGGCACTGTTTAAAAAGCCACAGATTGCTTAATTAGCCAAAGGCCTGAGAGAGGAGGAAGGTTTTTGCCCTGGCGCCTTAAAATATGCAATGAAGGCACCAGGCAAAAACATTCCTGTTGTTGTTTTTTTAGTCTTTAACTTCCTTTTTGTATGTTGCCTTGAGACACTGGTTTAGAAGGTGACTAACAAATTAACTGCAATAGCAGCTATACTGTTATAATCCTATATAAAAATGTGCATACAAACATATTCAGTATGCTAAAACTGCATCACCATGTACAACAATGCAGTCACACAATTTTCGCCTCAGCTCCAAGATCAAGAATTATGAACAGGATAAACAGTGCATTGTTGTGAAAATTATGAATATTTGTATTGTCTGTCAGATGACATGGGCATGTGTTTTCTTTCCTCATCATGAAGAAATACTGCTCTGTCCAGCTTCTGGAAAGTTTGGGGCACCTTAATAAAATGAGCTTGCTTTGTGTCCTTGTATGTGCCCACATGTAACATACATGTAAAATCCTTTCTTTCCTAATTGCTTTTCTCAGTGAATCAAATTCAGTACAACAGGGGTAGCTACCATGGTACGCTCCAGATGTTGACCATGACTCCCATTATTGGAGGTTCTAGCAGGGGAGCGCAGCTATCGTATACCCCTGACCGAAGAACGGTACACTCCTATCTGGGATGGTCGTCCTCTTCCACCGAGCGCACAGCTTCAGGAGGGATGCACATGGAGCAGTGAGGGAGGAAGGGGACACCCGCCTAGCAAGCCAGATCAGCTGAATCAACCCTGGCGATCAATGGGGTGACAGATGTCGCAGCCAGATCGCCTTCACATCCAGATTCCAACAACTCGGGGAAACTATCCAGCTTAGCCGGATAAGATATAATCAGGCATGTTGGGATACGCTACTCTCAGCCATCCTAATGAAAGATCGTGAGAAATTTTGGAAGGCTGTAACAGACTCCCCACAGACACAGGATGATTCGCTGACATTGATTCCATCTTTGTCATGGGTAGAGCATTTTAAGGCGGTTTTCTTCAATGACTGTATTCCACCTGACAGTCAGGACCATGACATTTTTACTTTCGCGGATGAGTGGCCCCCTGTCTCCATTACCGAAGTTACAAGTTAAATTGATCAGATGAAAGCAGGCAAGGCTGCTGGCCCTGATGCTATTCCATCTGAATTGATCAAAGCCAAGTCAGAGTGGTGGGCTCTTATACTAGCGGATCTATTCACTGTGATAGATAGATCTGGTATCATGCCTAACTCATGGCAGCAATCTATAATTATCTCAGTCTTTGAAAAGGGTAACAAAAAGCTGCCAACCAACTATCGGCCAATAAGTCTACAGTCAAACAGCGGGAAATTGTACGCTAAACATCTGCTAAATAAACTAACTACTTGGCTTGATGAAAATAACATCATAGGTCCAGAGCAGGCAGGGTTTAGGCCAGGGAAATTCACTTTACACAACTGCATGGTTCTATTATATTATGAAATATAAAAATTATGTGAAGACCACCTGCTGGAAACTCTTACTCATGTGGTTCTTAAATGTAAACTATATGCTGATCTCCGCCAGCAGTTTCTAGATCAACTCTGCATCCCCAAATGGAAACCAGAGTTGGAGGTCATACATTTTCTATTACTGGGGAATGATCAGGAGCTCACCAAGTTAGTGGCTAAATATCTTTATTTGTTTTTTTGTCACAGAAACACATTGCCGACATCTGATCTTCCTGGAGACCTAGAGATGTAACGTTAGACTGTTTTGCCTCTTTTCATTTGACAAATGTTCTGCGACACTGGGGAGGTGGTAACTCTGTACTGATTTACTATGGGTGTTTGTATGTGATGCCAATAAAAGGTTTGATGATGATGATGACTCCCATTATTCCTCACCATTGGTCAGGTACATCTGGAGGCAACATATCTAGAGAATCCACCTTTTAGCATCACTCTTTGCCTCATCTTCCATTCTTTAATATCCCAGGCTTCAGCCATGCAAACTACAAAACTATCTCCAAAACGACAGAGCTCACAAGAGCTCCTGCTCCCTGCTCCTATTCCATCTGAGCTTGTGGGGATGTTACACAAGTGGTTTCTCTTGGCAACTGGCTAACTGGAATCTTTTTACATTTCATACTCACTATTTTCCGAACACCAGCTCGGATAATGTTCACTTGATTCACACATGCAGCCAATACATCAAGGTACTGAGAAAACGAGGGAGCAGTCCTTGTTGGATCACTAAATTAAGGAGAAGCAGCGGATCGTAAAAAAAAAAAAGTTCTGTGGAGAATGATATACTAGAAGAACTTAGGAATACCAAGATTGCATATATATGCCACAGAGCAATTCCCTCCGCCCAATAATGCAAACTGAAACCAGAGTACCATTACACAACACATTCCAATGTTATAAAATACAATAAATTCTTTAATTTTTATATTTCATGGAAGTCCATGCCAAAGTAAAGAGTTCCTCAATTTGACCCCTTTCCACTGCTACCTGGTCCCTTAGAACAGGCTTCCTCAACCTCCAGATGTTTGGAGACTACAATTCCCACCATCCCTGACCACTGGTCCTGCTAGCTAGGGATCATGGGAGTTGTAGGCCAAAAACATCTGGAGGGCCAAGGTTGAGGAAGCCTGCCTTAGAATGTCTTTAAAGCCCCCCAGGAGCTTGGTATGATAACTGGGATTTTTTTTTTTTTAATTGAAGGGATATTTTATACCGTACGTTAAGAGAATACTGATATTTACGTTGGGGGTCTTAAGAGTGCTTGCTGACAGTTTCTAAGGTCTGTTGCTGACAGGCCCTGTCTATAAATATCAAAATCACCTTTCAGAACCTGTCACCAAGCAGCTACTACTAAATACAGTGATAAGAAAAAGAAAGTGCACTCTCATTGAATTCTGTGGTTTTACATATCAGGACATAATAGCAATCATTATTAGGTAAATACAACCCCAAATTCGGTAAATACAACCCCAGATGAACAACAACACAACATATTACACTGTGTCATTATTTATTTAACAAAAATAAAGCCAAAATGGAGAAAAAACTAAGTATACCCCTACTGCTTCCATAGGAATTAATAGGCTAAGTAGCGGACAGGGGCTGCTAATCAAATGTCCTTGCTTAATTGATCATCAGCATGTGTGCCCAGCTCTATAAAAGCCAAAGTTTCCGCAGTTTGCTGGTCTGGAGCATTCAGATGTGTTTTAACACAATGCCAAGGAGGAAAGACCACACAATGCTCTTAGGGAAGCAAGTCCTGCTGCCCATGAAACTGGTAGGTTTCTAGGCCACCTCCAACCAATTTTAAGTCCATCATTCTACAGTGAGGAAGATTATTCAGAAGTGGGAAACATTCAAGCTATTTACTTACCAAGAAATTCTGTCAAGAAGCAAATGGGCTATTTTCAGAAGAACTGGAAAAATAAATAATTCCATTGTTACATCTAACAACTTATAAACGGTAAGACTGCAAAATTGGGGTGGAGAGGGGAGACTCCTAGAAAAGCTTTTTGATGCTCAAAAATAGGAATTAGATTGTTCTGAGAGTTGATCAAATCAGACATCAATCTTTTAGGCCTTCAAAACTTTACTAAAAAAGACTTAGGAGGGGATTCAGAGTCCCGCTCTTCCAGTCGGTCTGTTTCCACAAGCACTCCATAATGCCTCCTCCTCGCACTGTTCTGAGGGGTCTCCCAAACCAATTTTGAGGGATGCAGGGGCACACATGATGGGGGGGAGTCCCATTGCGCAAGCAAAAATCCTTGCATGGTACAGTGGTACCTCAGGTTAAGTACTTAATTCGTTCCGGAGGTCCGTTCTTAACCTGAAACTGTTCTTAACCTGAAGCACCACTTTAGCTAATGGGGCCTCCTGCTGCCGCTGCACGATTTCTGTTCTCATCCTGAAGCAAAGTTCTTAACCCAAGGTACTATTTCTGGGTTAGCAGAATCTGTAACCTGAAGCATATGTAACCCAAGGTACCACTGTACCTCTTTAGTTTCATGAAAGGAAAAGCAGCAATAACTCCTGGCTGGTTATGTAAACAGCATCCCTGCAGCTTCTACTTGCCTCTATAAAGGACTGAGGTGACCACCTCCTGGAAGAACTGCTAACTACCTAAGCCTGCTTAAAACCAATAAAGCAGAAACAAAGAAGACTGCCTTGTAGAGCTTCAAAGAGAAAAGCACATTGGCTTGATTTGGCCTCATCCGGGGGCCAAATCACTGTATCTTATACTCTAGGTACTTATCACTACTTAACGGAGATAAAAGTCTTCAAATATTCCGTAACATTCATGTGCTGGGTGAGGTATAGGATCTACAAGAAGTTCCTTTACTAACTTTCAAAAAGGAAAAACTGAACATAAAGAGCTTTTCCAGCTCTGCTCGTGCCAATTCCCCCCCCCCTTTGCTATGAAAAAATAAATAGCAGGATAGGAGTTATGGTCACAATTATATTTGGCTGCACCTGAGGGAGAGGACAGGCTGCAAAGCACACTCCATGGGGTCAGCTGGGACAAACTACTATTCCACTGAGAGTGGTAAACAACCTCTCTCAGTGAAATGCCCACTTCTCCCCAGTGGCCACTCCAGCTGGTCAATATTAGATATGTATGTATACATGGTAGTTTTTTGTCTTGCTTTTCTCTTCCTTCTCCACTTCTTTTGTGTCATATCCATTTGATTGTAAGCTTGTAGGCAGTGGCTGCTTATTTATTTATTTTTAAAAAAACTCTGCACAGTGCCTAAATTGTTAGAAACTTTAAAATACAAATAATTAGGTCATTCAGGAAGAACATTAAGTTTTGCTCTGAAACCCTCTGTCACAAATGTTCATATCCAAAAGAGGTTTGTAGTAATAATAATAATAATTTATTATTTCTACCCCACCCATCTGGCTGTACAGTTTCTTTATTAACAAAGAAGACAGACTGCCCCATATGTTGAACTAGCACAATGCCGATGGAAGGGGGTATTTTAGACACGAAAAATTACACCCATACCTGATCCGCAGAGAAATGCATCATAGGCTGCCTCGTGAGGAGTCTCCTTTGTAGCTGAAAGGTTTCCAACAAAACAGAAAAGGTAACATCTCCCCAGACAGTCTATAATGATCTGACCCAAAACAACTTCCACAGACAACCGATCGTGTTTCTCTTTGTTTTATGTTGCCGTTTTCCTCCCACCTCTAAGAATCCAGAGCATGGCAGTCTCTACAAGGATTCTGAAGCAATATCATCAGATCCCATCATTAAGTTGCAATCACATCCCACTTGAGTTTGGTCTGGCAGTAGAAGTGGGATCATGCAAAGCCTGTCGGAGGTTCACTGCTGATTTTGGCCTTGCAGAATGCCTTAAGCATCTATTTTCCCAGTGTTGTGGACTGCAGTAGTAGGCAGGGAACAAGGGCAGAACGAACAGTTTGGTACATGTGTGCTGCAAGGGATAGAAATGCAAAGCTATGTGCATCACAATCCTGTTCAAAGCTCCTCGTAACTTTGCTCTGGGATGAAAGCAACTGAAAATGTATAAATTGTAGTACTTATTCAGGTTAATGACTACACGCCAATAATTTGTTTCCATAGCCAGACATACCGTATCTGAGGCAGTCGCTTGCATGAAAGATCTCTGGACAAGGCTGGTTTGTGGGATTCACGTCACTGCTGAA
Organism: Podarcis filfolensis; assembly: GCF_964270895.1. Taxonomy (NCBI): domain Eukaryota; kingdom Metazoa; phylum Chordata; class Lepidosauria; order Squamata; family Lacertidae; genus Podarcis; species Podarcis filfolensis. Next base: position 69,899,173 of record NC_139606.1, on the reverse strand, counting down.
AGGTATCAATTGTCAAACTTTCAGTTCTTAAGAAGAGCCCTGCTGGATAAGACCCAAGTCCAGGATCCTGTTCTATCAGTGGCCAACCAGATGCCCATGGGAAGCCCGCAACTACAACCTGAATGGAATAGCAACTGGTATTCAAAGGTATATTACTTCCAACAGTGGAAGTAGAATATAGCCATTGTGCCTATTTATATAATAGTTATCGTATGTCCTCCTTGTCTTGCCTTTCCAGTGAAATAGAAACACTGGGCTGTCTTTTTCTTTTAGAAGAGGCAAGGGATGTTTGAATTATTTAAAAAACCAATTGTGGTCAGACAGGTGTTAATTGAGGGACGCGGGTGGCGCTGTGGGTTAAACCACAGAGCCTAGGACTAGCCGATCAGAAGGTCGCGGTTCGAATCCCTGAGACGGTGTGAGCTCCTGTTGCTCAGTCCCTGCTCCTGCCAACCTAGCAGTTCGAAAGCACCTCAAAGTGCAAGTAGATAACTAGGTACCGCTCCGGCGGGAAGGTAAACGGCGTTTCCATGTGCTGCTCTAGTTCGCCAGAAACTGCTTAGTCATGCTGGCCACATGACCCGGAAGCTGTATGCCGGCTCTCTCGGCTAGTAAAGCGAGATGAGCGCCGCAACCCCAGAGTCAGTCATGACTGGACCTAATGGTCAGGGGTCCCTTTACCTTAGGTGTTAATCACTGTGCATTGCAAAACATTTTCAAAACTGGAAGAAGGCAACAATTTTATTTTTCTCCTATCAGGTGTTAAGCCCCTTCCCCAATCTGTAATTATGCTCCCCATGGTCTTAAATTCTACAGACAAATTCTACAGTTGTCCATTCACTGCCTCTTAATGTTACCCTGAGATCTGCAGCCTAAGAGGGCCACTTCACTCAGAAGATACAGGACTACTGGGCAAACAATGTATAATTTCTTCAGAGACATTTGACAGAAGAACAAAGTACCATCTACCCTAATCTAAACTGATCACAGGGTCAACATCTGCATGACATTACCTCCACACCCCCCAAAAAAATCCTGATTGAATTCTGGAACAACTTGTTATATTTCTTTTTCAGACAGGCTAACTTAGTGATAAAACCAATGGCGACACACGCACACACAAATAAAATGGCTCACCCGTTCAGAACTTTATAAAGCTCCAAAAGATTTTCAGCTCGAGAAAACTGGAACTCCTGTTTAAAAGCAAGAATTTTTAAAAGCTTTTTGGTGGCATGGAAAGAGCTGGAGGTTCACAAAGTAACAATGGATTGCGGTGCATAGGACATCAACTACTCCAGTGCAACATGTCTGTTCTTGAAGCTTCCTATACCATTGTTTGTCTTCTAAGGCCCTGACCCCTCCAACATCATTATCCTCATAAAGATACAGGATTACTGCACATTTACTGAACAACTGGAACTAGAGGTTCACTGTGGGTCAGTCAATTGGAGGTACTTGTGTCTCATCATTAATCAGCTACTTTGAAATGTTCTGTATGCCATTTCATGCAACTGGGATGCGCACAGGAAGAAATCTTAGCAGCAGCCATACCAGGATTGTAACATACAATATGCCCTTAGGAATAGAACATCTAAGCCGTAACCCGAGACTAGAAACTGTTGTGCTATCACCTTCTCATTCACACACTGACTCAAAAGACAAGGTTTCCACTTGTTTGGCCATACAGTTTCAGCACCTCCTCCCGCCCCCAATCATTGAGCCTATCATGTTGTTCCCAAGGCATCCAAGTATACAAGCTTGGGAATGCCAACCACACCAAAGAAAACCTGTCAAGTCCCATAATGCACCCTTCCCCTAAAGCCCTGCTGAATGTGACAATTACAACCACAGTCAGGAATTTAACTCTAATAATAATAATAATTATTATTATTAATTATTATTATTATTATTTATTATTATTATTATATCCTGCCTATCTGGCTGGGTTTCCCCAGCCACTCTGGGTGGCTTCCAACAGAATATTAAAAACACAATAAAACATCAAACATTTAAAACTTCCCTAAACAGGGCTGCCTGCAGATGTCTTATAAAAATCAAATAGTTGTTTATTTCCTTAACATCTGATGGGAGGGCATTCCACAGGGCGGGCACCACCACCGAAAAGGCCCTCTGCCTCGTTCCCTGCAACCTCACTTCTCGCAGGGAGGGAACCGCCAGAAGGCCCTCGGAGCTGGACCTCAGTTTCTGGGCTGAACGATGGGGGTGGAGATGCTCCTTCAGGTATACAGGACCTAGGCCGTTTAGGGCTTTAAAGGTCAGCACCAACACTTTGAATTGTCCTGTCTGCAGCACACATTTTGCCTTCATGTGGGAAAAACACTGGCATTACAAGAGACAAGAGTCACTATCCCAACAACAGGATGGCACTAAGAACCCTCAAGTACCACTAATGCGGATTGCTGCTCCACTTCTGGGAAGAAATAGTGAACAACAAACAGAAGTTGTCACTGCTCTTTGGGAAGGAGACAAAATCTGAGTTTCCTTGCTCATTTTCTGAACATATGGAACTGCCAGGCTTTAAATTATGCTAGGCCAGTCTTGTTTACTCTGGCTGGCAGAGGCCCACCAATGTTTTAAGCAAAAGGCATTTCTTAGCTGTAGCCAAGATCCTTTGCTGAGGACTGAACCTAGGACATTCTGCATACAAACTATGTGCTTATTTGCTGAGCCATGGACCCTCGCATTGACACAGTGAGGGCGGCAAGAGGAGAGGCAATCCTGAGCATCAGCAGCCAATGAGAGTTACCTTCCAGGTGGTCTTTGCTATGTTCTTTGTGTCCATGACAACAGGAAACAGGGCATGTATGTTCTTTTTAAATTCATCGTAGTTTTCTTTAAAAAAAAAATAATGAGAGAAGATGGTGATGTTTGCTTGTTAATGAACAACTAAGCTGCTGACAATAGCTTGACCAATAACCAGAAATAGATCAGTTCCTAAAGCAGAGGTAAGGATCGGGAGCAAGGATCCTACTGGGGGAAGGATACAAAAGTCTCTTTGTGATTGAAGCTGGAAGTGACATTACCAGGGAGGGGCTTGTAAAAATTCTCATGCAGATGCAGAAGATCCATCAGCATATTGTGTCCCACCAGTGGCTGCAGAGAGAAAAGGTAAGATTGTCAAAAACACAGCACTGCTGAACAGTGGTTAATGGGAGTATGTTTTATACTAGGCCCTTTAAGAAAGCAAATGCAATTTACTAAATAAAGGCCTAGTGAAGATCAGTTTATTGAGCTTATCACAGATCACCAGCTGAATTTCAATGGCTCTGGTCATTTCATATATAAAAAATCAACTATTACTAGGACAGTACACTTTTAATTGATATCACCTGTATAACTTTATATAGATATATTCTGTTAAGCTTTTCAAAAGTTACTTTGAATTTTCTACTACTGTGACTTTACATCTGAATTGTTATTTTATTTTTAAAAAAACCTAAAGAAAGTGGGATCTACCTTCTTTGCTTTAACTAGTGTCTGGAAAAGGTTGGTGAAACCCCTTGCAGAGAACAGAATTTGCTCTCTCCGACAAGAATCGTAAGAAGTATTTTCCAGCTGCCAGCGATGCTGTGGACTCATCTTCTTCACCATCACCTGAAGCAAGACAGGACAGAAACTGTATGCTGGCAAGTGTGTGCTTTGTGCACCACCTATGGATCAGCCCTGCTGAGATTTCATCACAGCTTTGTACTTTGCTCCAGGAATGGCCATAGCAGTCAAACTGCTTCCTGTGCCTCCAGTGACAACGCTGGATCGAGAAGTACCCCAAAACCACAAACTTGCTGCTTCAGATGAAGTGCAAACCCATCCCACAGCAGGCAACTAACCAATTTCTTAGACGCAGGTACAACTCCCTCAGAGTGCCTCTGTCTTGCCAGGATTCAAGCTTAGCTTCTTATTCCTCAACTATTTCACCACTGCATCCAGGCAATGGCCCAGGGATCGTACAGCCCCTCTTGATTCACATGTTATGGAGAAACTGAACTGAGTGTCATAAGTAGACTGATAGTACCTTGTTGGAAACCTCCTCTTGTCTACTCCCAATGCCTTCATATAGTTATTAAATAGCACTGGATATAAAATACTCCCTATGGCACCCCACAGCATAGTTGTCAGGGGGATGAAAGGCACTCTTCCCAAGGCTGCTCTTCGGACTCGGTCCTGAAGGTAGGATTGGAACCACTGAAATACACTGTCCCCAATTCTCATTCCTCAGAGCAGATCAAGCTATCAAGTTCTCACTCTCCCTCTCCCACTCTCTGCAAAGGTAATCCATTAGGGTGATCAAGGCCAACTCAGTTCTGTCGCTAGGGCTGAACCCAGAATGGAATGAGTCCAAATAATGAACGGATGTACCATAAATGGCTAACAGGGAGGCAGCCTAGTAAAGTATAACAGAGCCAATTTTGTGTTCTGCCTCCAGCGACCTAAAGACCTTTATTTAGAAAGATATAACCTCAGGAAAAATACGAGCCAAATTGTTTTTATACACTCCTGCCAAAAGTTTAGAAGAATTCTCAAAGATCTATATATGGAAACCTGCACAATGGTAAAGACAAGATGTCCGTATTCCTAGGACTTGGATGCCATGAATGCACCAGTTCCATTTTAAAAACAATATGAAACTCACTTTTTGACCTCCTAAAGGAATCGTCCAAATATCTTGAATAGCTCGTCTTAGAATCAGCTGTATTTCAAACACCTGGAAGCCTATGAGAAGAAGCAAAAACATGAACAGCATGATATGGTTTGATTGTACTTCACTAACACTCAGATGACTGAATTAGAAAAATGGTACAGCATTTTAAGATTGCATTTAAGAAGCAGTTCCCTGCACTGATTTCACTACTGTCCAAGTCTATATCCAATTAAGTTGTTACAAGCAGCAAGCCACACTCACACACAGGATCAGGCATTCAGACTGCTTTTATCTCTCAATTCACCACTGTACTATTTTAAAATGCAGTTTGCAGGGAGAGGACGAATTGTGAGATTCCACTCTCAACACATATGTTTTAAACCCTCCCTACCTGTTAAGAGATAGCATCCCAGAGAGCAAGTTTAATCCTGCTTAAACTTCCATCTCAAGGCTAGTTTTCTATGGCAAGCAAGGAAGGTTTTTGATGTTCTCTATGTATGCAGTCACATCACCTGCATCTTGCAGCGGTTCTCCTAGAATCCCATGTTTTTCTGGAACATGTTGAGACTAGTATACTGTATACTGGATATCATTTTCAGGAGAGTTGGGGGCATGGAGGAAAAGAATACTGCCCCTGCAAGGGATACTCTCAAGTCCAATTTATTTTCATATCTATTTTCTGTTAAGTGTAGTATACTTCCTTTCCTTTCCCTTTCCCTTTCCTTTCTTTCTTTCAGCTGCATCCCCCAAAATGTCTCATCAGTGAAGGTGCCAGGTCTTGCAGTAGAGCTTCCCCACCACCCCAGAATTTTAAAAAATGGTACATAGCCTTATGTTCAGACTCACAAATAACAGGTACAGTGATAACAAAACAAAGGTTCTGTTTCTCCAATGTGTGAGAGAGAAAGATACAAAAATTCAAGGTGTGGGACAAGGGGCAAGTAACAAATTTAGTCAAGGGCTGTGGGGCACAAAATCAAAAGTGCCTAAGCTTAGGCCCCCTACCATATATATCGCGCAGAACCATAGAATCTTTCGCTTCTGCTGATGACACCCAGGAAGTTACTTCATCAATCACTTTTTTCAGCTTGTCCTTTTCAAAGGCACTGGAGATAGAAGAGCAAGGCAACTGTTTGAAACTTGTGAGCCAGTATGAACCTGGACTTACCAGAACACTCCGCAGACTCTCACAGAAAGATCAGTTTTACCTGTGGACCATCAAGCTCCCGGGCAAAAGTTGTTGCTGAAGTTTCTTCTCTTGCGCTTCATTCATGTATGGGATTCCATCTTTAAGAAACTTGGGGGTGGGAGAGGAGGGAGGATAAAAGTTACACCTCAGAAAGTTTCTGTGTTAAAGAAATATGGATGCCAGAACTATCCCTTTTGTTCATTTGACCACAACAATCCTATAAGTGGCTGTACTCCAGTATTAATTTAAAAATTTAAGTGCTTTTAAATTCTCGAGCGCAACAAAGCTCCAGTTGCCAGATGGAACCACCCCTCTCTCCTCCCGCACATGCTGTTCTGGGGGGGGGGTCTTCCAACCCACCCAGCCTGACCCAAATTCAGGAGGCATAGGACGTGCATGTGGGGAGAAGAGGGAAACCCTGTTGTGCAAGTAGAAGACGTAACAGTACTTAAACGGCAAAACAAGTCAAAAAATCCACATTTTGTTTGCCTAGTCTATTTGTAACAGAAAACATACCTTGTTGTAGTCAAAACCATAGTGAGACAAGAACTGAATGCTAGATGTTTGGAAACAGACCTCAGAATCCATTTGGCCAAATGTCATGGGAAGGAGAAAAAAGTTATAGGAATGAGCCACGTACCTGCAAAGAAAGCAGAATGACTAACAAGATTTCGCTGGGGAAGGGCTAAAAGGCAGCATTTTTATCCCGTGATCACCAGGTAAATATAACCATTGACAAGAAAAACTATACGTACTTGTTGGATTTTTCATTGGAAAATATTGACAAACCTGAAAGAAAAATGTAAAATGTTATCACACAAAACAGGAACCTGCACACAGTGACATTTCAATCACAAATGCATGTTCTTCTCTATTCCTTAGCTAAAGCTATGATAGAACCATTTGCCTATTAGTAAGGATTCCACCCATCTAGTCATTTACTGAAAATGACAATAGCAACCTTTCAGGTGGAAAGCTAAATTCACCTTAATTTTAGCACCACATACTGGCAGACATTGCAAGGAACCTTAGGTGTTTGTAGAGAGGCTATTTATGAGGGACTGATTTACAGCTATATTGTTCATAGATGTATTACACTCCCCCATACTACCCCAAGAATCATGTTTGTACAGCAGATATTCAATAATTCCATCTTGACTACTTCCTAGAAGAGCCACAACCCCCCAAAATACCTAGAGAAAGAGACACCTCTGCTATGGTAACACTGAACAAACAATGCAGGAAACAGAGTATTCCTCTAAAACAGAGTTGGGGAACCTTTTCTGACCAAGAGGCTACATCATTATCTCTTCACCCCTTGGTGGGCCAAACTTGGCAGAGCTGTCTGCCTGTCAGTCGAATGATTTCATGGTAACATTAATTGATGCTGTGCTTTGCAGCCCCAATTATCATGACTTCAAAGCGCAGTGCTGGTTGGTTTAAAAGCCCTTTGGAAACAGCTTCATGCCTTGCTCATGGAGGGAGAAGAGGTAATCTGGACTTAAGTCCCTTTCAGTCTCCCACTAGAACCCAAAACAAGGCAACCACAAGCATTCCCACCCAGATCCTTAATGTCCCTCAGTCTCTCACTCATGCTGCATGTACAGGATTTACATTTGAGTTTTAGCAACTCAAAAAGAACTCACCAAGCTGACTCACTGTAAATTGCTGGACGCTCTGTCTGGCTTTTTGATAGCGCTCAGCAGGTGAATCAAAGAGGCTGGGAGGGGAGGGAAAAAATCATAAAATATTTCCATGTTGTGTATGCACCTTTATAGTACTCCTGTACACATCATCTGAAAATATGTATGGTTAGACAAACTTACCTGTGCTGATTACTGGGTGGAAAGGTAGAGTGCAAACCTGTGAACTCCATGTCAAGGCCTGCAAAATACAAAGAACAAATTGAACACAGCAAAGGGCACCAAACTAAACTATTTGCCTTCCCCACTGTGAGCATTTTTTGTAATTTTATATTCTGCCGGTTCCATCAATGCTCTGAAATCCTTTGCATGAGACACCAGTCCACTATATTTGGTTGATTTTAAGAAGTTTCATCAGAACTGTAACTATTATAGCAATAAAACTTTTGGAATTTAGATTTACCTTGATTGTTAGTCATGGCACAACACTAATGACCAGCTGCAAATATTCACTTTTCCTGACCCAGTTTTGTCACTGGAGGTCCAGGTAGCCAGGAGCACCTTTTTTCAGCTTAACTGGTACAAAACCTCTTGCCAGTCCTGGAATCAGATACCTGAACTATTGTGGACGAGCTACTGGTCCTTTCAAGACTGGTTTACTGCAATGCTCTTTCTGTGGGGCTTCCCTTGTGCTTGCTTCAGAAACTACAGTGAATGCAAAATTCTACATTGGGACTGCCAACAAGAGTGAGATTTTGTCAGTATATTATAGCTCTCCTCAAAGCTCTACACTGGCTACTGATTTGTTACATGGTCCAAGGTGTTATTAATATATAAAGCCCTCAGCAGCTTGAGAACTGTTGAAGGATCACCTTACTCAAACCTCTTCAATCTGCAGAACTGGGACTTTTAACAAACACCACATAATACCTCTTTAAAATAGGGATCACTCTTTTAAAGTAGTCAAACCTACACTCTGCATTCCCTGCCCTTTTATTTATGTAGGTGCCATTTTTGTAATGTTTGTGATGCCTACTAAAAACGTTTTGTTTATGAAATCCTATCCAGACATGCAATTTTATTATGTGCATTTGTGTGGTTTTATTATGTATATTTGTTTTTTAACTGTTGATTTACTCATATTTTGATAAATTTCAGTACATCTACTTGTTGTTTTCTAAGTTTGATTTTATTACGTATTCTGTTTTGCTTCATGTAAACCGTTTTGAGACCTTTTTGATTAAGCTGTACATAAATATTGGTGTGTGTTTTTGTTATTTAGACCAGAGCAGGGAGGGAGTGCTGCTCTGGTTCACCAGAAGCGGCTTAGTCATGCTGGCCACATGACCCGGAAGCTGCACACCGGCTCCCTTGGCCAATAAAGCGAGATGAGCGCCGCAACTCCAGAGTCATCCGCGACTGGACCTAACGGTCAGGGGTACTTTTACCTTTACGGAGGGAGACGGCACCTCCTCATCTCCTCTATATTAAGAAAAATAAAAGATTTTACACTCCGAACAAGATGACCCCATGCAGCTGAAAGAGAAGTTACTGACAAGGTGCCAGGGCACCTCCAAAGTTGCCAGGTTCATAATGATCAGAGCAATCCACCTCCCTTGGGATCTGGGAGCGGGCTTGCTTATTTTCAGTATTTGTTTTTAAAGCCACCTATCCTCTCAACTCTCCTTCAGTAACAGTGGAGAGCTCACCCTAGCCACTCCTGCTACTCTGAAGCAGCCCGCAGCGTTGAAGAGATCTGAAAACATAGACCTTGGCTTCTCCTTCCCTAATGAATTCTGAGGACTTAACATGGCACAAGCCGTGAGCATTCTGCTGAGGGATCCACTGGCTCTCCCTCCAGAACTAAAATTCCCAGCAGGCTTGCAACGATTGCCGTTATATTAGTTTAAGGACGCTAATCCTGGAGAGGGTGAGCGGGTTCCTATTGAGTTCAGTGGGGTTTGCTTCCATGCAAGCACGTCGAGGCTTGGGCTGGGGCAGATCTGCCCAGGGAACGCTTCCCTTCTCCTCCTCCCCGTTACCGCAGCTCGATCAACTAAGCCTAAGGCCAGCCGAAGGCCATTGGGAGATGCCCCCTCCCCGGCCTTCGCAGGGCTAGCTTCCCCCCACCCCCAGCATCTCCCTCACCGACAAAGTCGCAGCCGAGGATGAGCTCCTGCAGCTTCGGCAACTTCTCCTCAAACTCCCCGGCTCCCACATCCATCCCGCTTCCAGGCACACGTGCGGAACGAGGCTATTCACGCCCCACAAGAAGAGCCGGGAGAAGCCACGCCCACCGCCTTGAAACAACGAGGAGCGACGCGAATTGCCGAGGCTAATTGGATGCGAGCCTTGGCTTCTGCCTCCCTTGAGCTTTTAAAGGCGGTCGACTCATGGCCTGCCCCCTCTCCAGATCCACAGAAACTATGCCCCCAGCAGATGCCTCTCCCCCCCACGAAGGCTTGCTTGCTCCTCGCATTGGGGGTGTTTTTACCCATGATTTCCCCCAAAGGGCTCAACTACTACTACTACTACTACTACTATTATTATTATTATTATTATTATTATTATTATTATTATTATTATTATCCCCAGCCACCCTGGGTGGTCTACAGCACATATAAAAGCATAGTAAAACGTCAAACATTAAAAACTTCACTAAACAGCTGCCTTCAGATATCTTCTAAAAGTTGAGTAGTTCCTTATCTCGTCAACACCTGATAACCTTAGGCTAAGATAATTATGCCTATTTCATTGTTTTCCAACATTTGGTATCAAATATTTCCATGCAGTAGGGCTATATAGGCAAAATGTGATGGTGTTGTGACTATTTTCTGTTTTTTATAGTTGTCCATGTAACAATTTACTTCGCATTAGCAGACGCCACCTGCAGTGAGAAAATTAGCTATGCTATATTTTAAACAGGCACCCGCAGGAAATAATAACAGCCTTCCTCAGCCTGATGCCCGCCTGCTATTTTTTTATAATAAGAATAATGACTAATAATAATAATAATAATTTATTTATACCCTGCCCATCTGGCCGGGTTTCCCCAGCCACTCTGGGCAGCTTCCAACAAAATATTAAAAATATAATAAAGCATCAGACATTAAAAACTTCCCTAAACAGGGCTGCCTTCAGATGTCTTCTAAAAGTCAGATAGTTGTTTATTTCCTTGACATTTGATAGGAGGGCATTTCACGGGGAGAGTGCCACTACCAAGAAGACCCTCTGCCTAGTCCCCTGTAACTTCACTTCTCGTAGTGAGGGAACCGCCAGAAGGCCCTCAGAGGAGGACCTTTGCGTCCAGGCTGAACGATAGGGCTGGAGAGGTTTCTTCAGAGTTCGTGAAATCTCCTTTAAAAAGCTGTCCCAACAAAAATCCATGGGGCGCCTCACCCATCATTTCCCACAAAACCCCTTTCTCCTTGAACACCCACTTTCTTCCCAACTAGGGCTGCAGTGACTTTTAACACCGGCGTAGTCATCTGGAAAAACAAGCAACCCAAACTTCCCCTCATACCTCTTGATAGAGGAAATGGCATCTGACTTATTTGTGTCACACGGTGGCTAAATGTACAGGAGTCATCCTGCATGGAAATGGACAGCAGCGACACTGTATTAAAAAGTGAAGGGTTTGGGGGGCCCTTTTAAAGTTTATTTAAATGTTTATAAATAAAATTTGAAAGCATTTAAGCCCTGATCCTAAATGTAATCAGGACTGTTTAAAAATTGGGCCTTACCCCATGTAAACAGAATTGCCAATAAAACAGGAAAATCCTGTGTATGTGGTACTCAGAAATAAACCATAGCACATGTAAACTTTCAAATACTCACTTTGAAATATTAAATTGCAATGTAACCATTAATCTCCAGACTCAAAACACTTTGGTTTGGGTAATACACCTCACCAATATACCGTGAGAAAGGTTGCCTGATGTATTGGTTAACTGACACAGTTGTTCAGAATCTGGGATAGCAGATAAACAGTGATAACTTTAATGAAATACAACATTTCTGACTATGGGCCTGGTGACAGAATTAGATGTTAAATCAACCGTTCTAGTTTCATTTTCTGACCTTAACAAACTGAGCAGAATAAATTAGGCAAATAGGTAATTCAAAGATCAAGGCTCATTAGTGCAAATGGCATGTTTAAATGCAAATGAGATCAATCATAAACTTCTTGTTAGCCTAACTTCTCCCAATTGACTTTCAGCTGTAAGGGTGACCATGGGGCCTACTTGATTGTGGTATAGAAGCTATTGTCACAGTAGGGCAGGCATGTTCAAAGTCTGTTTTGGGGGCCTAATCCAGCTGCCGTGCCAGTATATGTCCTGGGGTAAAATCCTTAAAAAAAATAAAAAAGCTCAACAACTTTGGTCGGCCCTCACATATGTTCACTTCATCAAATCTGGCCCTATTTGAAAAAAATTTGGGCACCCCCACAGTAGGGTGACTGAAACCAGTGCAAATGAATAGGGCAAATATGAACCGCTGCTATCACAGGCCCTCATTGTATATTTAAATTGTAGTCGCAGAGACAAATTGTACCCATGAGATTTTCTTGTCAAAGCGGGTATGAAGCTTATCACAGCAAACACAACGTAACTAGTTTAGGTAAAGGACCCCTGGACAGTTAAGTCCAGTCAAACTAGACTATGGGGTGCAGCGCTTATCTCGCTTCAGGCCGAGAAAGCCGGCATTTGTCTGCACACAACTTTTCGCATCATGTGGCCAGCATGATTGACCACTTCTGGCACAACAAGAAGAGTTTGGATTTGATATCCCGCTTTATCACTACCCGAAGGAGTCTCAAAGCGGCTAACAATCTCCTTTCCCTTCCTCCCCCACAACAAACACTCTGTGAGGTGAGTGGGGCTGAGAGACTTCAAAGAAGTGTGACTAGCCCAAGGTCACTCAGCAGCTGCATGTGGAGGAGCGGGGAAGCGAACCCGGTTCACCAGATTACGAGTCCACCACTCTTAACCACTACACCACACTGGCTCTGTGACGAGTGCCAGAGCGCATGGAAACACCGTTTACCTTCCCACTGCAGCGGTATCTATTTATCTACTTGCATTACTTGAACACAACTATTCCTGTGCTGAAACAGTCCAGATTGGCCAGGCTGTTCATCTTGCTGAATAGTTTTGTGGCAAGAATAGCTGCAGAATACTAAACTGTACATGCAGTAGTAGCAAACAATAACTTTTTTCCCTGTTACCACAGGCTAATTAATTTTGATTTTGTTTAATCTCTCTCTGATCTTTTTTATATGGGGGTAGTTTTGATAGAAAAGCAGCGAGTGCCCTAATCAAGCTTCAGTTTCATAGATCAGGACCAATGACCAAGAAGCTGTAAAAGGCAGCAGGAATATACTGCTCTGAAATTATTTCTAAGAGGTTTCAGCTACAGGCCAATTTGTATAAAACTATTTTTTAAAAAATCACCAACAATTGCCACCAGCATCATTTTATTAGATCTTTATTTAACATAAAATGTTTCAATAGCATTCTAACATAGGAAGAAAATGTGTTTGTTTCCCCTAAAACTACAGAATTGCAGGTTTTTCTGAAGTATTTCTCAGCATCTTCTTATGAATTTTCAACTTATTCATAAATTCTTTGCAGTTCTTTCAATACAACACCGCCCTCTGCCATAGCATTTTGGAATCTATGAACCTTTTTTAAAAAAGAGAGAAAACAATTAAATCACAACTTTTAGTATATAATTTGTGTTATTATATTCAACATACAGAATGTTGCAATTCTTAGATCCCACTGGATAGATCAAAGTGACCAACCAGATGCCTCTGAGGGTATCATGGCTAATACCTGTTGAAAGCACTGACTTCCCAATTCTGCTCTGAAAGCCACCCAGGCCAGTGGCTATAACTACATCCTGTAGTGGCAAATGCCATAGGTTCAGTATTCACTGTGTGAAGTACTTCCTCTTCACTGTCCTGAATCTTCCAACATTTATTGGATGCCCCCAAGTTCTAATACAATGAGAGATGGAAAAGACCCTCTCTAACTGCTTTCTCCACCCCATGCATAATCATGTATCCCCTTACTTTTCTCCCCCCTCCACACAACCCCCCCACAAAGCTATAACCTTTCATCATAGGGGAGCTGTCCTTTTCCTATCCTTTGGCGGCTCTATAATATCCTATTTGAGGTGGAGCAACAAGAACTTTACACAGTATTGTAACTGCCGTTGAACCACAGATTTGAAGAACAGAATTATGACTTTGCTGTTTTGTTTTCTTTCCTAAGGATCCCTGGCATGAAATATTCATGCCTTTTTCACATCTGCCACATACAGAGTTGATATATTCATTGAGCTATCTCCTATGATGCCAAGATCTGCTTCATTGTCAACCATTCCCAGTTCAGACCCTATTAGCATATATGTGAAATTAAGATCTTTCTGGCACACATTCTTCCTTCCCATTGATTGTCCCAATCCTTCGAGAGATCTTTCCCTTCTCTCATGAATGCTAATTTCTCATTTTAGTGCTAGTGACATTTAGCAACACTATACAGACATGTTTCACATTGTGAAACAGTACACCAAGGGAGATTGCTTGTCATCAGTGGAACCGCTTAGCACTCCATTGCTAGAAATTAATTGCTCTGTGAACAAGGCTGTTATAAGAGCTTAAAACGTAAGAGGAGTTTCTAGGTTAAAAGATGCCTAAAACTCCAAAGTAATCTACTTACCGCCTCACCACTTCTTTCCCATGGAGTTGTAGCTCTAATGTCCACAAAGTTGATTCCTGCTTCAAGACAGCGTTGTGCTAGCACACGCCCCACATTCTCACAGGCTGTGACATCTGAAGTACTATAAAGGTGCTTCTTTATGGCCCACTCTCTAGTGGAGGCAGAGACCACAATGCGACCACTGCAGTGCACAACATAGGCCTCCACATGATGCTGTGTTCGCTCAAGTCGTAACCTGAATTGCAAGGCACGAAAAACAGCATTTCATTATTTTACTTCAACAATTATTCTGATATAGTATCAATGACAAGTTTCCCAAGAATTCTATTTATAGTAGAGAACCTTATGCTTTATACCTGGAACTCCCCCCTGCCAACTTCGACACAATACCACCTCTTCCTCTCTCCAAGTCTCAAATCAAAACTCAAACACTGCAACAAAGCATACATGAAGCAAGGTTTAGGTCCTCTGCTCACAGGGATGACTGTGAAGAGGGCTGAGATTCAGAACATTGAGCATGAGCCTGACAACATAACACAATTGCTCTCTGCAGATTAGAAGAAACGTATCAGGAGACAAAAGAAAAGCTTTGAACAAGAAAATATTGTTTCTTAGCAAAATATTCTTCAGATGTTTGTAGAATTCTTCTATGCTTCACATTTTTATAACCTACCTATTCCAATACTCTTGTTTTGGCCATGTGGTTTTCCAGCCTCGTTCTTTCCGTGCTAGAGATAACTGTTCCAAGTTACGTGGATTACGGTTAACGAAGTCAGGGGCAACAATCTCATTTTCTCTTGTATTCTCTTCATCTTTGGCAGAAGGTCTGGAACTGGGAATAGAAGAACTACATCTGATACCTGCAGATGAATAAAGAAAAACTAAAGTTTAACACAACCCAGTGCACAGAAATATTTCCAGCGTACAAGGTCAACAAAACCTTTGCATTATGTGACCTCAGCAAAGATATTTGTAAAACCAGGCAGAAGCTTACTGCACAGTAGCTCCTCCTTTGAAAGAAAAGGGTGAGAGATGAAGGAACATTTTTTCACCTCTGGTGGACCTGCCCTAGAGTGAAGGCCTTTTGGGAGAAAATATATAATGAATTAAAAAAGGTGTTTAAATACACCTTTACTAAGAAAGCAGAGGCCTTTCTCCTGGGTATTGTCGGCCAGAGTGTGTTAAAAGAGGACAGAACATTCTTTTTGTACGCAACAACAGCAGCAAGAATATTAATTGCCAAGAATTGGAAAACTCAGGAGCTACCCACTGTGGAAGAATGGCAGATGCAACTGATGGACTATATGCAACTAGCCGAGATGACCGGCAGAATTCGAGACCAGGGAGAAGAAAGGATGGAAGAAGACTGGAGGAAATTTAAGACTTATTTACAAAAATATTGTAATCTGGCTGAGTGCTGAATAGGATGCCAGTGCAGACAATTGTCTACCATTAAAATAGATTTAAAGTCGAATTATATGTCAAACCAAATTAAGATTATTAATTAAGATGAGTTAAATGATAATTTGCTAGAAAATAATTTAATAATGATGTAAGTGTATGCGGGAGGTGTGGGGGAGTCCCATGTAACAATTGAAAGATGTTAAATGGATAACGATAAGTGCTTATTTGATATATGTTTTATTTGAAAACTTTAATAAATATATTATAAAAAAAAAAAAAAAAAAATGAAAGAAAAGGGTGAGAGGGAAAGCCATGCAGCTTTGTTAAGGAACAAATACTACAACAAGCACATAGTAAGTTTCTACTAACGGGAAGTTGGGCATCGATCCTCAGAGCAAGACGTGCTTGAGTTTCCCCCGGAACACCCCAGGTGTTCTAAAAGTTAGCAGATTCTCGGTGAGATTTACTCCTGAGAATATATGCTTAGGATCGGATCATCGAACACAAACCTAGTAAGTACTGTATACGATAGAAAGAAATTTCAACCGAAGTCAGTAGAGTTAGCTTCCCAGAAAATATATGTATGACCAGACTAGAAAAGACTCCCGTTCACTTAAATGGGCTCCTTCCCCAGGCTCCATCTGAATTCTATATTAACACTCAAATCCAAATCTCAGCACCTTGAGCAGCTGCCGGGAATGCCCTAGCCACGATCCTCAGCTGCAAAGGCCGCCACCTCCTCAGTGCCATCACGCCGGGAGAAGCACACGCTACAGGGTACACGGCAGCACCATTTTTACCAAGGGAAGCTGGGAGCTTCAGCTCTACCCCTTAGCTCTATATGCAAACCATAGGAGAGAAAATCCGTTTCCGCCCCGGGGGCGGGGGCAAGGCACTGCCACAAGTTTGTAACCCTACTTCTGATTGGTCAATTCAAGGAAATCCACCCGCTTTCCTCCATAGAAAGGTCCTATAAACGAACAGCGCTTTGAGTTAATGGCTTGATGTTGGGTCCACAGACCCATAGCTTTCCGAGAGTGTAGATGGGACCGTAGTTTTCGAAATGAGAGACTTGATATATTCAGATACTTCCCTCTCCCGCATTGGAACTGAGATCCGCCAGCAAAAATAAAATATTCCCTATATCTATTGTTGGACATGCAACTGCGCAGCGCTTTCAGCATGTAAACGGAATGCAAGGCATCTGCAATCAACTGACGCAGAATTTGGGTTGGAAGAAGAGTTTGCAGAAGGGCAGTTTATGCAGTTTTACCACTGCCACACACCTAGCGGCGTTTTGCACGGAGGATTTGGAAGGGAATCTAAATCAGTCTCATAAACTCATCTCTAACCTGCGATATTTCAATCTTAGTTCCTTCAAGCTACAAGAATGGACTATATTGGCATTGGACTTTGCATGCCTTAAATGCTTAGAAACGGAGCGAGGAATACACGAAATAACATCTGTAAAAGAGTAGGAACGTCTTTTGGGGACTTGGGTTCCGTATAGGAGCCACAGAAAACCTCCCCTCCTCCCTTTCACAGCTAAAACCGGCTTTTCCACCGAAAACCCAGAATTCGCCTCTTCAATGGGATTTCCCTCTACATTTTCTTTTATCTTTTCCGTAGAGTCGATCGAGGCTCACAGAGAGAACAGTGCGCTCATATCCGGCGCAGCCTTTATTACGTAGGAGGAGCGGTCCGGCGCTTTTTCTTACGTCTTCGATTTTGACACCAACCCCCTGTAGCTTGATTTTGTCAATCCAAAGTGCGCTTGCGCACTACGGCTCTGATTTTTCTATCGTTTGTGAAAGGATGCCGCGGGGGGGGGGCTTGCCGGAATGAATTCACCAGATTAATTTCTGAACTGTACAGTAATTAATTAATTAATTAATTAATATAAAATAATTCATTGGAATATCACTAGCTTCCCCCAACATGACAAGCTGCGGGGAGTCTCAAGCAAAAGTGGCTTCAAAGTGGTTGGGAAAGGAACTGCTGAGACTTTCTCAAAGGCGCTTATTCAACCTGGGGAATTCTCCTACAGCGAGCCTCCCCGGATCCCGGCCACTTTCTAGAATCTTCTAGAACACATATAACCGCCTCACTTGTTGCTACGCAACAGGAAGGAAACGCTCGTTTCGGGCGCAAGGTCCAATCAGCATCCAAAACTCAAAAGACAGGCCCTGAGTAAACTTGTGCCCCGCGTTTTGATTGGTTCATCTCTTACGCCCTTCCGGCGAAGATGACGCTAGGAGCCGCCCAACGGCCGCCGCCTTGAGGGGCGGGCTTACCCAGGAAGCCTTGCGCCGCGAGGTCTGCAGTGCTGCACGCGCGTTGCCGCCTCGCTCTCTTTGTTCGTCAAGATGGCGTTCGACGGGCCTTTGGCGGTTTTCGGAGAGCGGGGCACCGGCGAGCATGTCCGCACGCAGAACGGTAAAAAAAACCGAAAGAAGGAACGGTCATTACTTTCCTTGGGGCCTTCCGAAACCATCTCAGGAGGCTAACGGTGGCTTCGGCTCCGCTAGCGCCGGGGGCTGATGGGGCGGGCGCGCGTGTGAGACGGAACCGGCTTCCCTGCGCTTAACGGGCGCGCAGAGAACGGGCGGCCTTTGGCCAAGGCGGCGCACGTTGAGCTGCCCCACAGGCATCGCTTTCCTGAGCCTCTAGAGAGGGGGAGAGATCTGTCGGGAGGATCAAACTGAGAGCCACTTGATCAAGTCCTTTTTCCTCTCGTCACGCCTCGGGTCTCGCGTTCGTGAAATAATTCGCTTTTTCCATGTGCGATGGAGCCGCTCCTTTTCCGTCAGCCTCCGCGAGAATTGGCGGCTCGGTGACTGGGCGGGGGGGGGGGGCAGTTCGCTTCCTTATATGGCAGGGCTCGCTTTCGAAGCAGCCCACTCCTATTCCGGTAGGAAATGTAACCGATTGAAAAAATATGTTTCAGGAATTTCAAAGCAGAACCACAAAAAGAATTATTGATGGTAATTTGTAATTGAAACATTAAATTGGGATGTAATTTTCAATTTCACATGGCTCCATGGGTTAAATGTTCTGTCAGAGTGTAATGCACACAAGAGAATCTTAACTTGTGATCAGTTAACCTAATTCCATAAGTTCAAAATAAGGTCGCTTAAAATCTGTACTAGTGTTACCTTGCACGATAACATTGAAACCACGTTTTCTTTTAAGAAGTGCTATAATCATAAACTGCTGAATAGGTTATTATTTTAAAAATCACTGATGACTATAGATTTAGGCTAGTGAATATAGATTTGTTTTAAGCTAAAAGTTACCTGTGTAAATCCTGATCAACATCGTTTTTCCCCTTCCCCATTGAGATATTGCATAGATATGTTTATGCTGCATTTGATTTATCTGTGGTAAGAGGTTGCATTTTAATCTTTCATACAACAATTTCTATTGCTTTTAAAAACATGTTTGAGCCTTATTGTGCATATTTATAACATTATAAACTGCATTTAATCTATTGAATTAAAATATATAGCTATTCCCCCAAGCTCAGGTACAAGTTTATTTAGAATCTGTGCTCGGATAGGAGTTGGACCCTTCCCATTCTACTGCCACTTATTTGCATTACCAAATAAGAGGTTATGCTTATGGGATAAAGAAAAGCCTGCCATAGTCTGAAGGAGAAGAATGAACACTGTCTTCCTCCTATATTAAATGGCAGAACATAGTACAGTATTCCAAAGACAGCGAATGTATTTCATTGCTTTTGGACTGGTTCAGCTGTGCACATGAGGCTGAGAGCATTTAGACACACTGTGCATGGAACTGTTATAATGGATCTGTGCTTACACTAGAAAATGCCTATTACAAACTCTGTTTGTGTGGTCCATTCCTTGTGAAAAACTGGGTGGATTGTGTGAACAGAGCCTACTTGTGGAGGCTCTGATTCATCTTAGAGGTTCTCTGCAAAACACTTGTTCCCCATTCAAACCATGTACAAATAACATTGAGGTACAGTATTAGTATAGTTAAATACTAAACAAAGTGGTAAGTTTGGTTTTCTTAACCAGAATTAACTACTTTTCTAAAAGGATTTGATTTAAATAAGTGTATATATGGCAGCATCTGTATCACATAACCTTTTGTTTTAAGAAAAACACTTGGCGCCATTTGAGAGGAAAATGTATCTGTTTTTCTGAACAGTTATGGCTGCTGCTTCCATTGCCAATATTGTGAAGAGTTCTCTTGGCCCAGTTGGTTTGGATAAAATGTTGGTGGATGACATTGGTGTAAGTAGACACTATTTTCTATGAGTAAATTTTAAGAGAAAAGTGCACTGTGCAACCAAGATCCGTCTTTCAGTAAGTCTATAAAATTATCCTGAATTAAACATGTTTTTTAATGTGTTTCAGTGTTCAAAATTTGCCAGGCACATTTTGTACCTGACTATTGGCTACTTAAGACCAAGTAAAGATGGTTGGGCACCAGGATAAATAATAATAATAATATCTGGAGGTGCATGCCTGGGGATCATTGCATCTGGACCTTTTTTTTTTTTTTTTTTTTTTTAAATAATATTTATTGAAGTTTCCAAAATACAGAAAGAGAAGAAAAGAAATTATGAAGATACATTCAGAACCTTATTTTCAAACATCCACTTTCTGGGACTCCCCCCTTCCCCCACCCCTACCGTATTCCCCTTTCATATTGTTGTTTCCACAAGTTCTGTTTCTGATTTAAAGCACAATTTATATACCCCATTGTTCAAATTTAAATTTATACAAACCTTATGCAACACCCTTGATAAAAAAAAGCAAAAGATCTCTCCCCATAGCCCGCCCCCTTTTCTTTCCACAATGTCCCCCTTTTTTCCCATTAAAGTAAAAGCACACAGAATAAAAGTATAAAAAAATAAGAAATATATTAGAAAAAAGAAAACCAATTCAGAAAATAGTTGCAAGCCTTTGGATTCTAATTCTCCCTCCCCTTCCCCGGTTTAATTTCCCTTATCCTCCAATCTATGTTTCCAGCCTGGAAGTCTTAAGTCCATCAATCCCATTTTTCCCCCAACTCCTTGCAGAATTATTTCCCATTTTTAGGATTACTTTTTAAAAATTAATTCCTAAATCTTTAAAAATGTCAAATTATAAAATTCCCCCCATTGTTCTTTCAAGGTTATAGTCCAGCTTCCTCTTGTTCCGCTGCTAAAACTTTCTTATTCAAAAGTTTAGTAACTCTACATGGGTTGTTGTTATTCAGGAACAAAAACTTGCGTTCAGTCCCTTCCTTCTTCAGTAAAGTATTCTGTTGTCTCCTTTTAGTCTAAACACCCTGTAGACGAGATTCAGTTTCAGTTTTGCAGCTTTCCCAGGAGATAACCAGTTCTGTGAAATTCCGAAGTGTTGTATTTTTCCCGGCTTACGCCCATCTTTGTAATGTCCCGAAGCTCCTCTAGGGGGGTTGTTGTAACTTTGTTTCCAAAAATCCGATTGTTCTCCGTATTTTCGCCATTTTGTATTCAAGTCTTAACAAATTATATCAAGTTGTAACAAATTTGACCAGCAAGGTCCTTGTAATAAAATCCTCTTTAAAATTCCGACTTTGACAGCTACTTTGACAGCTGTCAAAATCACCGGCTCTTTTCACCAGGCTCACTCCTCAATCGCCCCGGTTCCCAGGGAGGGGGGTGCATTTTCCTTCTCCTTCAATTCTTCCTCCAGCACAATTCTTGTACTTTCCCATCATGGAATTCTTGATTTTAGCAAAGATACCGTTCTTTTTGGGCCTTGGCTTCCCAATCCTTGTTTTAAAATGTCTACAATAGGGAGGGGGACTGACTTCCTTTTTAGATCCCCCCCCGCTCGTCTCAAATCCAAAAAATTTTTCTTCTTTTAAACCCGATTTCCAATTTACTCACGGGTTGTTGTTAAAAGTCCAAATTCTCAATGGAAGAAGTCAGCGCTCTCCGCCGGATGGCATGCGGCTTCGCTCGGCAGGGATGGCAGAGGACTCAAAGCACCACGCTTCTCCCCGGCACCCGATCCGTAGCCTTTAAAAAGGCTCCTTCACGAGTCGGGAGGGCGCTAGCGGTGCTAGCCGAGTCTCCAAGTCCACGGCCCCCGTGGCCGTGGTTTCTAAGGGTCCCCGCATCGCCGGTGCGGTAAAACCCAGCCCCTGCCGAGCCGGCTCCCTCCGGAGCTCGGAGGGAGTCCGCCATTCGGCGATGGCGCCAACCCGGAAGTGCATTGCATCTGGACCGTTTTCCACACACTTACTACCCCATTCTGTAGAATTCTATCAGTTATATTTTATCTGCACAATCAGAATTAATTTCAGAAATCAAAGTGCTTTTTCTGTGCAGCTTGAGCAGGAGCAGTGAAGTGAAGACAAGCTACAACAACATCATGGTTAATTGTTGTAGCTTGTCTTCACTTCCCCCATCCCACTGCCCTACTCTCAGTTGTGAAGAATATTCTTACGTTATGAATGGTCATTACTGTACTGAAATAATTTCCATAATTTGTTGGCCACATGGGTTTGGCTTAAAACAGAATTGGGTAAATATACATGCTAATTCAGTTATCCATTCTCAGCAGCCTTGCAAAATATGGGCAAAATGTCCCTTTAATAGGCACTTAATTAAGACTTGGGGGGCTTTGGCTCATCATAGTGAGAGTAAAAAGCAACCAGTCTCCATCCTCATTTTGAAGATGAAACGGGTGGGTGGTGATTTCCCCAACAGCTGCACAGTTATCCCTGTCCTCTTCTCAGCTCCAACACTGAAGGGAAAGCTGGAGGTTATTTGGTAGCTGTATGACCAGAGTGTGCAGGACCAAACCAGTAAGCTCACCAACTGTTCCTTCTCTGAAGCACAAAAATGAGGTGGGGTCTTGCTTGGTTGCTGCTTGGTAAAACCTGCAGCAAAAAACAGACTGCTTAGTGCTGATACTGTATGTTGAGGGTTAGCCAAAGGTGACGTGCTCCCAGCCTGTCCTTACCTCAGGAAAATCGGATTGGGGGGGGGGGGGGGGCTTCCTTGGCTGATGTTGGGCAGAGGAACTTGGCAGCCACATTTTCTGACAGCTAGAAATGTTAGACCAAAACTAGGGACCCCTGAGCAAGTCCCTAGCAACCCTTAAGCATATTGCATAATTTGCATAATTTGCAAAGATTATTTGCATAATGTTTCCTATTATATTTCATAATTATTATTAATGTTAAGTAACAATCATTTATTTATTTGTGTGTCTGGAATATTAGGATGTGACCATTACTAATGATGGTGCAACTATTCTGAAATTGCTGGAGGTAGAGCATCCTGCGGCAAAAGTTCTGTGTGAACTGGCAGAACTACAAGACAAAGAAGTTGGAGATGGGACCACCTCTGTGGTATGTGTATGAGCACTGGAAAAAGGCTGGGAGCACAATACTGTTCTGTGCTGTCCCATTCAGGTCTGCTTTGAAATCTAAGCAGCATGTATATGATTTATTTTAGATACATAGTAAATTAACCTGCTGTATTGATGTTTTAAAAATACTGCAACCACTTAATGTTACGCTTGCTATGTCTATTTATTCCTTAGCCTATTTTATAAAAGCCTGTTTCACATAAAGGATTATTCATTTATTGTTGTTGAAACGAAGTATGCTCAATCAACCTGTCAAGCTGAAATAATTAACACAGACTTGATAAACAGTTTAAAAATTACATACACGCTAAAACGGGTAGGCAACCTAAGGCCCGGGGGCCGGATGCGGCCCAATCGCCTTCTCAGTCTGGTCCACAGATGGTCCGGGAATCAGCTTGTTTTTACATGAGTAGAATGTGTGCTTTTATTTAAAATGCATCTCTGGGTTATTTGTGGGGCATAGGAATTCGTTCATATTTCCCCCAAAAAATATAGTCCAGCCCACCACATGGTCTGAGGGACGGTGGACCAGCCCACGGCTGGAAAAGGTTGCTGACCCCTGTGCTAAAACATCAAACATTAAAAACTTCCCTAAACAGGGTTGCCTGCAGATGTCTTCTAAAAGTCAGATAGTTGTTTATTGCCTTGACATCTGATGGGAGGGAGTTCCGCAGGGCAGGTGCCACTACTGGGAAGGCCCTCGGAGCTGAACGTCAGTGTCCGGGCTGAACGATGGGAGTGGAGACGCTCCTCTAAAAGATCTTGGGCTGTATCTAGTGTTGCACTAGCAAGGTTCCACTGGTGCAGTAGCTCTTAGGTTTCCTTTCTTCCTCCCCTCTTGCACCTCTGGAATCTACTCTGGAAGGTCCTTCAGTCCTCTAGAGTTGATTTTGAGGGCACACGGCAGGCTAGAGGGATACAAGAGGAAGAGGAAGACCAGTTGCACACACAAACATCCTTAGTGCCAGAGGAGCTGCGGCATTAGATACGGCCCTTTCTCCCATAAATGATCTTTAAACAGGTTACGCTCCTGAACCCACTTACAAGGCTACTTGTGTTTACTGTTACAACTGGAGGGAAAGTCTTCCCATTTGACTACCACTTATTTGCATTGCAAAATAAGTGGTTATGCTTATGGGATAAATAAATGACTGCCAAAGGTCTGAAGGAGAATATTGACAATGTATTCATCCTATATGAAATGGCAGTACATACTCTTAATTATTTTGGGCATGCTTATAGCTTGGATTCAAAGAAAACACGCCTGTTACACTTTACTGTCAGAAGTATTATTCTTTCTTGCAAGATCATGTAAGGGGGTGGTGCAATTAAAAGATAGAGTAGCTTGAAGCAGAAAAATAAAGTTTTTGGGACTGCATTGGCTATTCTGAATGACAGACCAGCATCAGTACAGCATAGGGATGAGTATACTCTTTTCTGTACTCTGAAAGATGCTTATTCGTTTTTTTTTCCATCCTCGTGCACACATTGATTATACAAAGAACTCAGTAACTTCTCACATTAACATGAGAACAAACCTTAGTTTTTATCTGCCTGCTTTGGCAGTAGCCAGAAGTAACCACCTACGAGGAAACAAAATGGGGCCATCATTTCCCCATCTCCCAGCAAGCAAAAGTAACAACTTCCTTTTTGGAAGATTTGCCTGGGAAAGCACTGCAGTTGTTAAATTCTGACCCAGCAACAGAACCAACAAATAAAATTCTTAGACCATATTTGGATTCCATTTCTGTAGCCAGGCCAGTCTCCTTAAATGCCTTTGGGACAACCCATGTTCCACTTCTGTTACTACTGATAGGGTATTAGAACTGTGTCAAAATCTGAGGGGAAGCGAATGAATAATGATGCTGTTGTGCATTAAGAGCCTTCTGTTTCTTCACCAACTTTCTGGTCCTGCTTGCCGCAAGACAACAGGCATATACTGATCTATGTTTATCCTTGCATCATAATCTACAGGCTTTTTTTTTTTTAACTTCTCTACCGTGTCACTTCCACCTAGCCAGGGCTGGTTGGGGGTCAGGTTTTTGGACACATACATGTGGTTCTTAAGGAGCAGACATCTGATAGGATATGTCTCCCTTACACAGATACTAGGTATTCTCAAGTGCTTATTTTTTGAAGAGGAAGACATTGCAGCCATGGACTTGGGGTGAGAACTCAGCTCCCAGGCTATGAGAAGAAGTGGGCCCCATACAGCAAAAGCTGCTGCTGTTTGCAATGGTGGACAGGATAAGCTAGGACAACTGTGCCAGGCCAGTGCCAAATCCTCTTAAGCCATGGAATCTTGGAAAAAGTAGAAAGGATGTGAAATTTAATTTAATGGTCCCTCCAGGGCCAGCAAGACGTGTGACCTGCAAATGATACCTTCTATCTGCTAAAGAGAATGAACTTACCACATTAAGACCATCATTCTTTTTTCGTTAAGTTTATGCCTTGACTATGCTGTAATTTTTTCACAGAATAGTTTGCATATTGTTAAATCGTGTCTCTGTTATTTCTAACAGGTGATCATTGCTGCAGAACTTTTGAAAAATGCAGATGAGTTGGTTAAACAGAAAATTCATCCCACTTCTGTCATTAGCGGATATCGTCTCGCTTGCAAGTAAGAAAACTGTTCAGTGGTGAAATCTAATGCTGAGCAATTTCAACCTTCCCTGTTAAAGTTTTATTGAATCTTAAGATTTTTAGTTTAGGGCAGCGTGTTATTTTGCCTCAGTGACAGCACATTTAATGGCTCCAGCCATAAGAAGAAAGGAGGATGGCAAGTAGGGAAAGAGCACTGGTATTATGCTG
This sequence comes from Podarcis filfolensis, assembly GCF_964270895.1. Lineage (NCBI taxonomy): Eukaryota > Metazoa > Chordata > Lepidosauria > Squamata > Lacertidae > Podarcis > Podarcis filfolensis. The sequence continues at coordinate 69,873,359 of NC_139606.1, read as the reverse complement.
CATGTGGAATGTCCTTCGTAGGGAGGCTCAGCTGGCTCTCACTTTGCTATCCTTTTGACACTAGGCAAAGACTTATCGTATTTTATGTAGGGTTTTTAACATACTGACAGGCCAATCGTATGCAATTCATGCTGAAGGTAAAGAGATACATTGGCAGAACAGCTGCCATAGGCTTTATGTGTCAGCATTTGCTAACCTAATGCTTTCCAGGTGTATTGGACTAAGTCCCATCTGTGTGTGTGTGCTGTCTAGGTGTACCCAGGACTGATTCAAATGTCCTCTTCATTTCACAAGCCTGCAGGACCATGTTTTTGTCTTTAACCACTGTCGGAGCAGCAAGAATGGTAGAGGTTGTTGCACTTGCAGAAGGAGATTTGAGATGATCAGCCTCCTTCTGCAGGTGTAGGAGATCCATTCTGTCCATGACCCTCGCACACCTTCTAAGTCACCATAGGATGGCAGTCTTAAGTTACTGTGATTAAGCTCATTGATCCAGGTTGTATTTTATTCTTTGCTGGGTTCAGCTTGGTTGTTTTATATGTTGCATAGTATTTTAAAACTCTTTCATAAGCTATCCTTGGAATGATGGCTGGGCATTAAAGGAAATAACTCATTTTCAGCCATTATTCCATTTTCAAAGAGATGAAATTACTGTTAATATTATAATTTCTGTAAGTAGTCAAAGCATTGAGAGTATTAAAATTAAATCATAACTACCTTGTAAAAATTGTACTTTTATTCAACAGGGAGGCAGTTCGATACATCAATGAGAACCTTGTTATTAACTCAGATGAGCTGGGCAGGGACTGCCTTATTAATGCAGCTAAAACATCAATGTCCTCCAAAATCATTGGAATGTATCCTTTCAGTTTGTGGAAGCAAAGTATTGAGTGCTACCTTGAAGAGAAAAATAGCAATTTTTCTTAGATATGTAGTGGGGGAGGCATAAAGGCATGGTCTAATCCTGATATCATTGGTATTCCTTTAAGAATGTCTTTCCAGAGAATTTGCATCTGTATAATGACATTAGTCTTAGCTACTATGAAACCCTCTTGGATATTTATAATGTTTTTTTAATGTGAGATGTGTAGTAAATTTAATAGATGTTCAACTGCTCCTATTCTCCTTAACAGTGCTCTTATAGTGACAGTGACTTCTTTGCCAACATGGTAGTGGATGCTGCACTTGCAGTAAAATACACGGATTCAAAAGGGCAAGCACACTATCCCATCAACTCCATTAACGTTTTGAAGGCACATGGTCGCAGTCAGAAAGAGAGCATTCTTGTAAATGGCTATGCGTTGAACTGTGTTGTGGGCTCCCAAAGTAAGGTCACATTCTTATCAACAAAGCAATAGAGTTTTGTGTTAGTAGCAAAGACACACATGCACTTGCTTTTTCTGAGGAATCCTAAAGTATTAGTAGATGGCCTAAAATATAGTTAACACTTCCGTTTAACATGAAAGTATGATCCTAAATAAACTGTAGGAGACACTTGGTCCTCTTCTGTCTTGGGCTGCAATTCTGCACCCTCATACCTGGTAGTAAGCCCTCTGAATTTAGTGGGACTCACTTTTTAGTAGATGTCTGAAGATTTGTGGTGTAAAAGTGTATCAACCAATAATGCATGATTTGAATGGATGGACACTGATTTAGCCTAGAGGGTTTATGAACAGAGTGGGTTTCAGGAAAATGAATCTTTGGTGAATAACTTTACTACAAGAATTACTAATAGCACATTTTAAAGAATATTCCTAACTTGATTTTTAAAAATAATTTTGAAATACTGTATTTTTAATAAACAACCTAGGGTGTGTGGTATGTTTTTTCTCCTTTTTAAAGGTATGCCCAAGAGAATAGTAAATGCAAAGATTGCATGTCTTGACTTCAGCTTACAGAAGACTAAAATGAAGCTTGGTGTTCAGGTCGTAGTCACAGATCCTGAAAAACTGGACCAGATTAGGCAGAGGTATGGACACTTGGAACTAAAACGATAGTGTGTATATATAGGTTTCAGGCTTGTCTTAGATAGTGAAACATGTTTAAAAAGAACCAGGGGCAAACACGGAATCTTAAGAATTTTTAAGCAGTGTGTTCCAAACTGTATCACTATTCTTGCAAAGAATCAGCTCAATTAAAGTTGATTATAAAGAGCAGCAGCAGATTTCTTTTAATTAAGTGTTGGTGTGTGAATCTAAGCTCATGGCTAATTTAAAATCAGTTAAATCAGTTTACCTTCCCACAAGTTTGCCTCCTCATCTACCTGAATAAGGAGCTCCATCTTTGTAATTGTGTGCCATAACTGAAAGCAGTACAGCTGCCTTCTCAAACCTAGTGCATTCCAGATGTTTTGACTACAACTTCTGTTATCTGACCAGTGCTCTTGCATGGAAGTTTTAGTGCCACTAATACCTTGGCGGGCACCTTATAAAGAAAGGCTGCAGTAGGGCTACATCTGATGTAGCTCCATCTTTTTGTGGGGTCTAGCAACCTTTGTATCATAGAATGGTAGAGTTGGAAAGGACCACAACGGTCATCTAATCCAACCCCCTGCAATGTAGGAATATTTTTGTCCCATACGGGGCTTAAACCCATAATTCTGAGAGCATAGGAGTTGGGAGTTACTAACTCAGCTATCTCACAGGCTTATGCTTCTGTCTATTGCTAGACAGCTGGGTTTGGATGGAAAAGTTGTACACTTTATTAATTTACCAGTCTCTGATAGTGGTGATGCATGTTCTGGTAACCTTCAAATGAGACAATTGTATAGTATGTAGAGCTGTCTTTGAAGATGGTTTGGAAACTACAGTTAACCTGAGATATATCTGCAAAGATTTTATATGGGACTGGGCATTATGATCACATGTCATTTGCACAGGCATCCAACTCATTTCAAAATGCTACTTTTGTTCTTTAAAGCTCTTTAGCAGAGGCCCTGTATGCGTGTCTGGAAAGCATTTTATATGAAATGGATATTAATATAATTGGGAAGATAGATCACACATTAAATCACAGCTAGTTTTATGGAGCATTTTATCTTTTCGACCACTAATTTCATATTTGAGTTTGTTTCTGTTTAACTAATGCATGCCTACTCTCTCATGCAGAGAGGCTGACATCACTAAAGAGAAAATTCATAAGATCTTGGCCACAGGCGCAAATGTCGTTTTGACTACTGGTGGAATTGATGATATGTGTCTGAAATACTTTGCGGATGCTGGTGCCATGGGAGTACGCAGAGTTCTAAAAAGAGATCTTAAACGCATTGCTAAGGCTTCTGGAGGTAACTACAGACGTCTCAGTGTTAAATCTTAACACCACAGCTTTCTAGTTTTGTTAGTAGTGAAGTTAAATATATAGAAACACGTTGCTTACTGCCACTTGTTGGACCTTAAAAACCCAAATATGAGTGAGATTGTTTGGAATAATGAAAGTGGCTTTTGTGAAGCATACTAAAGGCCTTGCTTGTGTGTTGTTTTTTATAAGCCACTCTCTGTTCAACCCTGGCAAATCTGGAAGGTGAAGAAACTTTTGAAGCGTCAATGTTGGGACAAGCAGAAGAAGTGGTTCAAGAAAGAATTTGTGATGATGAATTAATCTTAATCAAGAAGTAAGAATTATTCTCTTGCATAAAGTATTAGCACCAGCATATTTTGCTACATCTTTTGAAATTTCCTGTTTGATAGTTGCCATGATGCCTTTTAAATTGTGTGAGCAGTTATATGTGTGGGATAGATTATTTTCAGTCCTCTGTAATTAGTCTGAGACCATGAATTTTCTTGATAAAACTGGACACAATTCAGTTGTTGTTAACTACATAATGAAAAATGAGTAACTCAAAAATATAGCTAAATAGGGTTGGTTAGATTAGCTATTAATTTTTTTGATAACTAACTCAGGAATAAGGACCTTTCACTTTGTCTTTCTGAAACAGTACTAAGGCACGGACTACAGCTGCCATTATATTACGAGGAGCAAATGACTTCATGTGTGATGAAATGGAGCGATCCTTGCATGATGCTCTTTGTGTTGTCAAAAGAGTATTAGAGTCAAAGTCTGTGGTTCCAGGAGGTGGTGCAGTTGAAGCAGCACTTTCTATTTACCTAGAAAATTATGCAACCAGCATGGTAAGTTTCTAGTTAATAAATGTTTGGAAACACTTCTGCCTGTGAACTTCGTTTTATTGTAGCTTTGGAGTTCTTTTTTTCAGTTGAGAGCAGCCATAATTCACTTAATAATTGTTGAAAGATGCATTGGGAATTTTTAAATGTAAGATTGATTTTAAAAATGGATAGGTTTATTCTGAATACCTATATGGGATCACTTCAACCAACTTTCAGCACAATAGACTATTTATTGCTAATAAGGCATTGTTCTTTTGCATTACAGTTCTGAAATGCTAATATATAATTCTTTTTTAATTAGGGATCACGTGAACAGCTTGCTATTGCAGAATTTGCAAGATCGCTTCTGGTTATTCCAAACACTTTAGCAGTCAATGCTGCTCAAGATGCTATAGATCTTGTTGCAAAACTCAGGGCATTTCACAATGAAGCTCAAGTGAACCCAGAACGCAAAAACTTGAAATGGTAAGTGGAATTGTTTGTCACAAGCCCAATGACATATAGCTATCAAACATTCAATTCTAGTCTTAATATGCCAGCACTTAATACAAATCATCTTTAAAAAAATGACTTAAGCCCTGTGTCTTTAACGGCAGCTTTGCCAAGGTAGGTTTTTCTGGTGGTGTACTGCGTTCAGGTACAAGGTTGACAAAAATGGATAAAAGTTTGAGGAAGAGCACAGGAGCTAAATGTTGACTTGCTCTCACTGTATCAAAAATGTTACCAAATTGGGATTAAAAGTTAGCTCTTCGTTTGGGAATATTAAACCAATCTAAAGTTTATGTTCCTATCTAAACCAATTTACTTTGTTTTTAAAGGATTGGTCTTGATTTAATCAATGGAAAGCCACGTGACAACAAGCAGGCTGGTGTATTTGAGCCTACTGTGGTTAAAACAAAGAGTCTGAAGTTTGCAACAGAAGCTGCAATTACTATTCTTCGAATCGATGATGTTATTAAGCTGCACCCTGAAAGTAAAGGTGATAAAGGCGGATGCTATGAAGATGCAGTTCATTCTGGAGCAATTGAAGACTAAATGCATTTTTATTCCAACTGTTCCTGTAAAAGTCTTTGTAGTCTTGTATGTACAAGTGTGTTAATGAAGCTGTTGCACTTCTGCTTAATTACTTAAAATTAAAAAATGGCTGTGTCCTCATATTTGTTCTGATATTTAAGCACGCAATAAAATGCAAGGTGGCTAAGAGCTTTTGAGGGCTTAACAGAAGTCACTATACAACGCTTTTGGTTCTCTACACCAAGGAATGCTGTGCAGTTATGCCTAGCGCTAAAGTTGCAGTATCCAAGGTTTTTGCTCTGTGCTGGGGTGGGGCAAGGAACAGCTTAACTTTTCCTGAAGTCAAGAGACTGATTCTGCCCACTAAGGTGCTTTCTGCAGCAGCCAGCAGAGGGGATTGGCTATTTTAAGCCATATTTATCCCGTGACTATATGGATCTCAGTATATTTGACTTGTTTGTATTCAACACAGTACTAGTAATTTAAAGTTGATATAGCATTTGCAGTGATGGAACTGAGATAGTGACGTGGTCACAGTAATTGAAGGAAGAGGCGGCAGTTAAGACAGTTTCAGTTTTAATTAGAAGCCATGCAACAAATACAGAATTACCGAAACATTTCCATTATCTTTCTACACACATGGCTATGCCCATCCCTCCTCCTATACACAAAGCAGCAACCCCCCGTTTTCCACCTGTTCGTTCCAGTGCATGCACAAGCGTAACAAGGATCCGACAACCAGATGCTCCAAGAGGATGGCCAAGGGCAACAGCCCCACCTTCAATGTTCACCTGCCACAAAAATTAAGTGTCCCTGTTAAATATAAAGCATACCATAGAACAAGGCAGACAAAGAGGCAAGAAGGGAAATTGCACCAATGTTCGAGACTGGAGATGCCTCAATGACATTCTAACCAGCCTTCACTGGAGAGATTATCTGTAATGGGTTTTTTTTTATAAATAGAGGTAAAGTCAGAAAAGACCAGAGGACCAGTCACTAATGTGATAGTTCGGCAGCAATACTGTGTGAATTCTCTTTACAAGCTGTGTGGATGAGCAGCATTTATTCCAGAAAAAAATGGCTGCAACCCTGGGAGTTGAGGGAGGTAAACTGTCTATTTGCAAGGGGAGTGACCCCCAGTTTCTTCAAAGCAACGCAGGCACCTTCATTCCAGCGATGGCTGGTAGCCAAGAAGACTTGGTGGAGTTACTAGGAGGGGCATGGAGGTGTGACCAAGTTCTGATGCAATTGAGATGCATCATTGTAGTAAAAGACGCATTCCTGGCAGGCAAAATCACTCTTCAGAGAGAGAGTGGTATGGCCTGGCAAGGTCAGTCTCAAGGACCAGATAAAGGCCTGGAGAGGTGCATCTGGCCCCTGGTCCTGAGTTTCCCCATTACAGCACTGGAGGAAGGAAACAGCTTTTGTAAATTCCTCTGTCCCTCAACAGTTTCACACCTACCAAACCTGTGCACTTTTCTTCCAGTAGAAGGCTCTCCACCCCCCCCACCCAAAATCATCCCCTTCTGCAAATGAAACGAGCCCTTCTATATTCACCAACCCCCAATATATGCAAATTTATTCTGAATGCCTTTCACCTTATCTGAGAGAGGCTGCACCTAATTATCTCTCCCTTTGTCAGATAAGGCTAGATGATTCCAGTATTGAGCTTTCAGGACGTACCTTTTCTGGGTTCAGTTTTAGCTCTTTTGTTACTGCACAACCTAGAGCAGCAAAGGCTTCATTGATTTCATACAAGTCCACTTGATCCACTGTCCAACCTGCTTTTTCCAGCTGCAGAAGGGCAAACAAGTAATTAACATCAAGGCTTTAAGCAATTAGCAAAGTTGGTCTGTGTGCCTTCAGGTTTTGGAAGCGGAATATAACCAACTAGATTCCAGACATTAGGAAAATAGGGTAATGCTATGGGCAGTTGGTTATTGACCCTAAAAATACTGTTTGAAGCCTTCCCATTAACATGGAAGATGTAAAATTTTACACATAGGCTCATTAAATAGCACGAGTCTCACAGAAACTATGTGTGCCAATGTCTCAGATTTATTCATAGAAAGTAAAGGAGTGCATTGCTTGGAAAACAGTAATTTAGCATCAACTGAAGATTTCCCAAAATCGAGGCTTTTTTTCAGCCACAACTGTTCCGGCACCTCTCAGGTGGGCACTATTGCAATTATAGGAGAACAAGGGAGGTGTTCATGGTGAGTTCCAGCACCTCTTTTTCTAGAAAAATAGCACTGCCCAAAACATTTTTTAAATTACCATATTTTTCCGTATATAAGACTAGGTTTCCCCCCTAAAAAATAATGTCAAAAATTAAAGGGCATCTTATGCAACGATACATCTCCCCTCCCCCATTTTCTTAAATCTGAGCCGCCCAAAATAGCAGGCATCTTATATATGGGGGCGTCTTATAGACGGAAAACAACAGCTAACAACAGTAAAATGATACAACATTCTAAAATCATTTCATTAAGAACTTTGCTTCAGGATGAGAAGAGAAATTGTGTTTCGGTGGCTTCAGGTTAAGAACGGACCTCCGGAACGAATTAAGTACTTAACCCGAGGTACCACTGTATTCTGAAAAGGTTCGCCCTGTTCCCAATATATTACTTACAGCTTTCTTTATGGCTGAGACAGGCGCAATCCCCATGACAGAAGGATCTACACCAGCTTGGGCCCAGGATACAATCCGTGCCAAAGGGGCAAGACCTCGTTTAAGGGCTTCAGCTTTCTTCATGAGAATTACAGCTGCAGCACCATCATTTAGACCTGGGGTGGAGTGGGGGGGGGAGAGAGGGGACACGGCTTGAAACTCAAAACATGCCATTGAAAGCGTTCTCCAGGTAGAGTAAAACCTGAAAGTAGAAAGAACTACCACAGTACAAATCTTTTGCCCTCTGCCCTTCAGCTGCCTATTAGCACAGGAGTGAATTAACTTTTTCTAGCCAGTGGGCCAAATCCTTATCCCCATGACCCTAGTGTGCCAAATTTAACAGGTAGATTTCCCCACAAACATTACTAGAGCTCCCCCCCCCAATGTCACAACTGGAAAGCAATGGCAAATGAGACTCGTATACAAATATAACGGTCATATTTCAGTCATTTATTTCATAAAAATTATACACCACTTGATCGTAAAAAAAGCTTCAAAGTGGTTGATAGGAACACTTATCTTCTTCAAAATTGTAGTTATCAGTAAGTTATCAGTATTAGGTAAAGGACCCCTGACAGTTAAGTCCAGTCGGGAACGACTCTGGGGTTGCGGTGCTCATCTCGCTTTACAGGCCGAGGGAGCCAACGTTTGCCCACAGACAGTTTTTCCAGGTCATGTGGCCAGCATGACTAAGCCGCTTCTGGCGTAACCAGAGCAGTGCACCGAAACGCCATTTACCTTCCCGCCGGAGCGGTACCTATTTATCTACTTGCACTTTGATGTGCTTTCGAACTGCTAGGTTGGCAGGAGCAGGGACCGAGCAACGGGAGCTCACCCTGTCGCGGGGATTCGAACCGCCGACCTTCCGATTGGCAAGCCCTAGGCGAACCTAATTGTTTAAGGATGGTATATTGAAAAGTGTAACCTGCCACAAAATGTTGCGGTATGGCTCAGTTCCCCTGTTCGGGATTCAAAACATTCCAGCTTATCCCTCCATCCCAGTTTTCCATTCTCACCTCCCCCAGCCCAAGTCCATCAGCCTCCTGAGCATGCTTATTTCTCACTGGGAAGTTTAGGGGAAATCTGCAAGGGGGGAACCCTCAAAAGATTTATACATTTCCTTGCATTTCCACAAAGGTGGGGGTTCCCAGCTTGGTGCTGCTGCATTGGCTACATACATAACAGCACTTTGAGATCGGGTTAAGTATATACAAGTAGGACCTGCAAGAAAATGTCACAGAATTCCGGACACTCCCATCTCATTCCTACAGGGCTTCCATTTCTCCCACTGTCCGTCATCAGCATTCCATGCCCACTGAGCATGCTCAGTCCATACTGAGTTTCCCCCTTTGAGGGTTCATGAGGGACAGAAACACCTTTCAACTTTGGAGGACAACACAACACTTTAAAAGAGGCTTCTGGGATTCTGCATGGCAAACTGTATTTTACAAACAGTACTTTGTACTGGTCTTTAAGGCTGGATCTAGACACATCAAAGAAGCGTTTCAGTTTATAGCATTGTAAATTTAAACAGGGAAAACAGGTAGAGAAAAACGGGACTCCATGTCGCCATCTGGTGGCACAATGTTCTCAAACATACAATGCATATAAATTGTTTTTTCTTTACCAGTCTAGTAGAGTCCTAAGTCTCTACTGAGGAAAGGCCTAACAACCACCTCCCCCTCCCCCTCCCCCACCCCACTGCAATGCCCCAAGCTGTAGTTGGAGAAAATACATGCCTTTCCCCTGCCCCAAGTATTCCCAATTGTATTTGTCTGAAGTTAAATAAAATTTGCTTGAAGCAGATGCATTTTAAGCATTATATTTAAGTGGTATCCATTATGATCCTTAATTACCCACCCTTCACCCTCGGGTCCTGGGATGGGTTACAAAATTAAAACGCACTATTAAAAATGGTTTATAACATCTGAAACAAACCTGAGGCATTTGCTGCGGTCACGGTTCCTGTTCCATCACTTATAAAAAAAGGCTTGAGCTTTGCCATCGTTTCCAACTTGGTACCAGGGCGAGGATGCTCATCTGCTTTCACTTCAACCGGACCTGCAAGGCAGCAAGTATTTCAGAAAGAACTGTCTACGTAGAAGTTAAAATGGAACCTAAGATCTCTGTACCCTATCCAAATGGAAATTTATCTCCCTGCCCCCAACCCATACCCCATCCTGTCCTCTCCCATTCACTTCTAGGGAAGCAGTCACTCTGTGCTTGCAGAGCCAGCCCTCCACTGCAGTACAATGGGGAGACACACTCACACAACAACTCATAACAACTCTGTGCTCCCACGGAAGAATGCCTAGGGCTCCGGTCTACTTCCAATACGTACAAAGGTACGCAACAACAGTATTGATAAAGAGTTAACCCATGGAACCTTCGGCTTCTGAGGTTCCACCTCTCTTTTTACTTACTGTTAAATGAATTAAGCCTTTAAGACAAAGTTTCAGAAGGTCAGGAAACGTTGGCTCAGAACGGTTTCAAACAGGAGACCTCTGAAAAACTGCTTTGCAGCCGGACAGCAGTGAAATGGTTACCTTCCATCATTTCAGCTTTACTTCTCACAGTGACAATGTAAATTACTAATCTTATGGGCCAGACTCCACCCACCTCTGAGTTAGATCATTATCCCTGATAACAGAGGAAGAACTGAAGCACAGAAACAGATCCAGATCATGATAACCAGTCATACGCCCTGTACCCAGAACAGGTGTTGCTATGAATGCATACTCACCTTTCCTAGAAGGCACAGTAACAGGAACAATCTCTTTATCAAAATAGCCAGACTTCTGGGCATTTTCAGCCTTGTTCTGTGACTGTACAGCCAGTTGATCTTGCTCCTCTCGACTAACCTGCCACTGCTTGGCAACATTTTCAGCTGAAACCAGGAATTGGGGAGTATATACTCATTATCAAGACGCAGCAAGAGTCACATTGCCATATGCACAGCAGAGCTTTAATTGCATCAAAAGTTCAGTAATGAACTATGGGAACCTGCTGCCTCCAATGTTCAATGCTTACTCACTCATCAAACGGTCAAATCTATTTTGTTGGAAAGGTATGCCTGTTGCTTAAATAAATGTTTAAAGCTATTGCTGAAGGAAATGCGAAAGCTGAAATGGTCCATCTAATAGTTAATAAATAAAAATAATATCCGATATTGAACTAGACTCTTCCCCCACCCACTTGACAATGCCATTTGGAAGAATCATGCGGCTTACCAGTTATACCCATATGGTAGTGGTAGAAGGCATCTGTCAAACCATCCAAGATCAGAGTGTCCTGCAAGGAGGCTTCCCCCATCTTCAACCCATTGCGCATATGAATGACATGAGGCGCCTGCAAGCAAATCATTTTGACACATTTAGAATTCTAAGAATGACGTTGTTTGGAGGTGGGTGGGAATCAAGTCTCTTCTGGCCAGTCCCTTGTCATGTCACAGCTATTCTGGTTTCTGTAAACAAATGAGGTCTACAGAAGGGGCTGCAGTACAAGGTTCGCTTATGGAAGATGCAACCCCAGTTGAAAGAATTGCGTAGGAGGTGACAGGGTATACCTCTTCCAGAGCCCTTGGAGGGCTGATGATGATCTGAGTAGGCCATACATGGGCAAATGGTCAATCCAGAGACATCCAAGGTATGCTCAGTTGGCGAAGTAGTTGACTAGAAAAGGATCCTACCTGTTCTGGATGGGGTTGCACCACTAGTGATGTCAGGTAGGTAAAGGGACCCCTGACCATTAGGTCCAGTCGTGACCGACTCTGGGGTTGCAGCGCTCATCTCGCTTTAATGGCTGAGGGAGCCGGCGTACAGCTTCCGGGTCATGTCGCCAGCGGGTCAAGTAAACCAGAGCAGCGCATGGAAATGCCGTTTACCTTCCCGCCGGAGCGGTACCTATTTATCTACTTGCCCTTTGACGTGCTTTCGAACTGCTAGGTTGGCAGGAGCAGGGACCGCGGTAGCAACAGGAGCTCACCCCGTCGCAGGGATTCGAACCGCCGACCTTTTGATCGGCAAGTCCTAGGTTCTGTGGTTTAACCCACAGCGCCACCCGTTGATGTCAGGACTTTAGGGCAAAAAGAGAGGGGAATGAGCAGGAAGGCTTCTAACACAGCAGGACTGTGGTTTGAAGTGAAACGATTGCCATCTAAAGAGGGGAGCCCCCATTAAGTCAGTTAAGTCCAGAGTCTAACTTTACTTAACTGAACCATTGAATTACATACACACACTCTGCCGTCCCATGTCTACAGCTTGGGGATGTTGTTAGACCCAGCCTTGTTTCAGTCACAATGATTCCACCATGCAAATAACGGCTATTCTGAACTAGTCCAAATCTTTCTGCCCTGAGAATTGTTCCAAACCACTAATCTGCAAAAACCAACTAAGTCTGAGGGCCTGAGGGCCCTTTTATGAACAGTGAAAGCCTCACCTTGCTCATGCTTTCCATGCCTCCAGCCACTACAATACTGGAATCTCCTATCATGATGGACTGAGCGCCTAAGCACACGGCTTTCAGGCCTGAACCGCATATCATCTGGCAGCTCCAAGCAGGTATCTCATATGGAATCCCAGCGGCGACACTGGCTTGTCGGGCAGGATTCTGACCAGCACCTGCAGAAATAGAAAGAATTCATCAGCATGCAGAGACAACCAGGCTCAACTGCTCTCATTCCTTCCCCCGGCCCAACTTTCGGCCCTCCCCATTCCTTTCCATATGAAAAGGCAAAAAGGACACAGAAACACCATTTGGCTACAATATTCTTAAGCATCCTGTTTTGTTCTTAAGTGGATAGCTGGCTCTTGCTTGCAGAACCAGACACTGCTTTTCAAAACCTACACTTAACTCTGCATTTCAACACCTGCCTTTGGGTTGATCAAGTCACCTCTGCTCTGGATATTCTGGTGTCAAGAGTGTTTTCTGCTCTTCCCTGACACCTGATTTGGGGCTTCTGTGCCTTCAGGATAAATTACAACATTCCTATGAGCTGGGCTTCATTTAGTTTTTAACTCCTATGTTCCACTGACACAACTTCTGCACCTTCCCTCCGTCTTCCATGTTCCTTTTCTGGGCACCTTCCAGGAGTCAAAATAAAACCTCCTTGCTTCCTGACCACTTTTCAACCCTGCACAACAGTTCTGCCAATTAGAATTGTTGTAAGGGCACCCTATGTCACCTCAGCCCTCCCTGAACTGTCTACTAGAGGACGCTTAACCATGGAAGACCATCTCAGGTTAGCTTGGATTGGGGAAGACTGTGAGGGGCTCAGCAAGCGAGGGATTAGGAAGAAAGTATGAACCGGGGTTATGGACTAACAAGGTATCAGGGGGAGCATAGGTAGTGAATAGGATTATTGTGGATTGGAAACTCAGGAGTGGGCAAGGAACATTTTTATAAGATTCATTCACAGAATGAGGGAGGGCAGGGAACTTCAGGCCAAAGGGCAAAATACAACCGTTCAGAGCTCTTTATCTGGCTCATGGGGTGGAGGATAGAGAGGGATGTGCAAGTGTGGAGAAAGTAGCCTACTGTACAAATTCACCTCAACTGCTCCATCGACTTTTCCCTCTGCTCTTTCCCCCTCTCCACTGACATGCGTCCCCTGGAAGGTTGCCCAGAAGGGACTGCTGCCCTCAGTCTGAAGAAAGCTCTCCACCCCTTGGTTAGCATGTAGGGCTGTGCTGTGACAGGCTTTTAAACTCTAGATGCTGACCTTTCAAGGTAAGGGAAACTCTTCCTACTAAGCAACTATTCCTTAAAAGACAACTGCTCCCTTATAAACCAACTTCCCATGAGTTATGATGCAACCTGAGGTAAGGTTATTTTGGCATTACCTTCTGAGATTTAAATTAAATGAATTAGAGTAAATGAGGATGTTCACTACCATTTGCTCACAAATAAAATCCAAGTGTTTGCTCTCAGGAGATTTGATATACCAGCATTGAGATGAAAAAAACTGGTAAGTAGGGTTGCAATCCAGCAAACTGTTGTAGCTTGAATACCCTCGGTGCTGCCGGAGGTGAGAGAGCTGTGGCTTACCAATGAGGCCTCTTCTCTGGCCGTGTGGCCCACACCACATGTTCTGACTGATGTGGCACATGGGGAGTCCTATATGTTGTGACAGAGAGGGCAGATGCCAGGACCAGAGAAGGAGCAGTCACAGTTACTTCATCTCTGGCTGCCAGGGGCAATGAAAGGTTACAAGACAATTTGCTGTAAGCTGGCAACCCTACTTACACAGGGGAAGAGAAGGTGAGCTGTACAATAGAGGAATATTAAAAATATGACTCATAGTATAAATGCATATCTTGCCTAAGTATTACAAAAGCCCTAGTGAAGAGGGCAAAACAGATTCCAGACCAGCACCTGAGAAAACTGGTTCACTTAAGACATACCTGCAGCCAAGACTTGTCCAAATATAACCTCAGATACTTCTTTAGGTTCAATTTTTGCCCTCTTCAAGGTTTCCTTGATGGCTATGGAAGCCAGCTCATGGGCGTGCAAAGTAGACAAGGCACCATTGAAGGATCCTAGATAAAAAGCAAGTTAAGTTGTTATACTACAGACAGGCCTTTTTCAACCACAAAATAAGTGCTTTAGGAAAAGGTTTGTGAATTCAGATCCAGTAAGGAATATGTAAATGAAGTAATATGGGGTGGGGTGTTGCATAACTGGAATTGTACATATGACTCAAATTATGTTTCCTAGTAAATCTTTGTGCATAAGTGAAACATAATCTTGTCCATGCTGACTTTAAAATTGGTCTCACAATTTAAATGAGACTTACTCCCAATAAGGAAGGATTTATGTTGGTGGGAGCAGACTTATTGTTGGGGGCAGGCTTTACGTTGTGTGTGAGGGGGGGCAGAACTTCAGTTAAGTATTTTTATTGTTTTAGTTGATCATGGGGGGGGGCAGCAGCTGACCTCCCACCCACCCCTTGGTTATGCCCATGATTGAGCATTATGCAAATAAAGGCTTCCTTTGGTTTGTTTTCTATTTTGCTGTCTTTCAGTTTCAGTCATTCATGCTCAAAATCATCTAAATTTGGGGTGGGAAAGCACTCTCTCCTCAATGCAACATACCCCATAACACACACTGCCTGTGCCGCTCTTCACACTTGCTTTGTGCAAAATGGGTTTAAAAAACGTATTCATTGTCAAACTGGAAACTCTGGCGTGAAGCCAAATTAAAAAAAGAGAGGCAGAGGTATTAAAGCTAAGTTGTGCAATAACCAGTGTGAATATTAAGAGTTAGTATGGAGAATAAAAAATAGAGTATCAAGAGTGGGGAAAGATGATTTTTAAATAGAAGACAAAAGAGTAAACTTGTCGAAGCAGATAAGAGGCTGCATTAAAGTAGAGGCAATAATCTATTTTGTCCTGCCGTTACACACAAAGGAAACACACCCCTCATAAAGACATGCCACAGGTAATCAATGTTGAAAACACTCTGCACATGTTCAGAGGTACTCAACCTGCATTTTTGAGATCAGGAGTTGGCATTGCAGCTTTCTCCCAAAGCGAGTTGCCGACCCTGGATCCCCTTCTCCAAGGACATTGTCACATGACCCAAGAGCCACATACTTTACCCAGGGCTGGATTTAGGTTTGATGAGGCCCTAAGCTACTGAAGGTAATGGGGCCCTTTATATGTCCAGCTGTCCTTTGTCAACAACCAATTGTCACAGTTTTTTGTGTTGAACATATGCTATATAGTAATTTATGGATCTAATAGGTATCTAAAGCCATTTGCACATATCAAAATATATATTTTATCAAAGTAACTTACATCATAGGCACCCTATGTATAGCAATGAACAAACCAGTGATATTTTAGGGAGCAGGCTAGCAGGCGGGGCCATTACTTACACCATAGGAACCTACACAACACAAAACACTGTTGCTGCATGTAGGTTTTATTTTGTTTTTTATCTTATATTTTGGAAATGTACATCCAGGTGTTTTTTTCCCTTTAATTTTTTTAGGGGCCCCCAAGAGTGGGGCCCTAAGCTAGAGCTTGTTTAGTTTATCCGTAAATCCGGCACTGCTTCTACCTTGCAGCCATCTCTTTGCAGAGGACTGGCTAAAGAGCAGCATTAGGTTCTGTTAATCTAATGAGAGAACAGAAGCGAGCCGAGCTTTCATGGTTCTACCCGCCGCAGGCCAAGCGGAGGAAGAGCGCGATTCGTCAGCGCCTCTCACGAAGCAATCACAGGGCTGCTCCACCCGGTGGCTCTACAGTTCCTACCCAATCACTTGAGAGAGGCAGAGCCTGGAGTGACCACGTTAATATTTACCGCCGGCTCTACGCCACAAGTACTCCACGAAAATTAAGAAACTCCGAAATGAAGATTAGGTTGCTTGTTCTATTGAACTCAACGCGGCCGGCTGGCTTCCGAGTTGACATGTTTGCACGGTTAGGTTTGGGCGATCTGGGGGAAATGGCTCGAAAAGCTTGCAGTCCTCATGAAAACAGAGAAGAGTTTTGTCAAAATTTACAAGACGCCCACCTTTCATGTAGTTAAAATCGCAAAAATGTTATTTAATTTTGGATTAGGGCCAACAAGCAGGTTGATTTGGGATGACGTCTAATGGATCAAAACGACAACTCATCTTCGGATTCTCGCACTCTTCGTCCTCTCCTAAAACCACGTAGGGCTGGCCAATCTAAACTGCCCCCACCCTTCCTTCGAGTCTGCAGTTCCCCTTCCACGAGAAATGGGCTACAGCTCAACTGGAGGGGCGCTAAAATGATACTGGGCAGGCACTGCGATAGCGAATGCTTCGCTTTCCAGCCGCAATCAAAAAGATCAGACCAGAAGAATCCTTATTTGCATCAGCCACTAGCCATAAGCAATAGAATAAAATAAAATGGGCTGAAGATAGAGGTAAAAACTTAACTAGACAAAATACATTTTGGAGGTTTGCATCAATGATCAAGATCAGAAAGGAAGCGGAGCTTCTCCATTGGGTAAAATATTCCTTCCAGGCCCAAAGCCGCCGCAGCCGGCCTTGCGCGCCCTCCCACTCACCGACCGGGGTCCTGACAGCAGCCACGAGCACAACACCTTCCCCGCTTGCATCCATGCCTCCTCCAGGTCCCGCTTCGGCCGCTGGTCCTGCAGCACCTTACGCCTGGCCTTTAAGCCGCCTCGCGCCGCCCGAAAATCCCACGCGCGTTCTCATTGGCTGCGCGGGACTACTCCCACCCCCTCAAGCGCCTCCGTCACGGAGGGCTCGGCTGAGCGTGCCGTCACGTGACAGGCGGGAGGAGGGAGGTTGTGGTTTTGCTTCCAGCGAGGCTTTGAAGGTGACGCCGTCTCCGTGCCAAAAAGATGGAGGATGCAAGTGTGCGGGAAGCTTCACCGAGGACTTGCAAAATTGTCCAGTAGCACCTTAGAGACCAACTAAGTTTGTTCTGGGTGTAAGCTTTCGTCTGCATGCACACTTCTTCAGATGCACACGAAAGCTTATGCCCAGAACAAACTTAGTTGGTCTCTAAGGTGCTATTGGACATTTTTATATATATATTTCGACTGCGTCAGACCAACACGGCTACCTACCTGAATCTGAGGACTTGCAGTTGTCACTCCCTCAGCCTTCCTCCGAGGAGCCCATGGGAGGTTAACACGGGGTTTCCACGCCGAAACGATTCGAAATGATCGATTTATCATCGTTTCTATTCCCTGCCCCCCCCCCAAGGAGATCAGAGATTAGACGAACATTTTGTCCTCACAATAGGGTCCCCAGCTTGTGCGTGCTGTTAATCTGAAGAATATTTGTTGTAATTATTTATTGTTACTTGTTTACAACACAACTATAACTATGTTATCAGCACAAGTCAAACAGCCAGCTGCTTCTTTTCCAGGGAGCATCCTTAAGCTCTAGACACTTTAACATTAAATCAGACATGAACTCTAGAAAGTAAAGTCACAACCAAGACCTGGAAGAGCCATGCCCACTCTTAACTTTTCCTTTCATATTGCTTGTTAATACCTAAATCATCAGTCAATTTGCTTTAAAATGCAGACTCATTCTTAACATTATAATTATAACAATTATTAAATTTATTACCCAGCCTTCACCCTAAGGTCCTATGACAGGTTACAACAATTAAAAACACAGTTTACAACACTTAAAAAGCTTACAAACACTAGCAAAAAAAAAATAGTCTTGGTCCTGAAAATATATATTTCAGGGGTCCTAGACCAGGGTAAAGACCTGCATCTTCAGGATTCACCAAAAACATTGTACACTGAAGATTTGTTTTTCCGCTTTGCTGAAAGTCATTGTGCAAGATAACGATTTCCCCATTAATTTCTTCCTTGTTGATCTGATTTGCCAATAGAAGTTCCCATATGAGCATGCAAATTAGTGTGCCTTAAACTCAGCACATAAACAGAGTTTGGCTCTGGAACCTGTTTTCAGTGCCGGGATTCAACCCTGGAACATATGATGCAATACTAAAGAGTATCCAACCAGATAAATATCATGAATTACTACATAGTATGTAATAAAACTATATTAAATTCTGTCTTATAAAAGATCTGATCAATCACATGCACGACAAATTACGTTGAGCTCCATTGTGAACTGCTAGTCCATTTGTGGTAGTAAACCTCTAAGTTACAGTGAAGAACCCTGCCTTTTCCCTTTTTCTTCTGTTACCAGATGGGTAAATACTGCATCCCAACTTTCCTCTTATCTCCCAAAATTTTCTGTTTCATGACATGGATCCTTTTCTGGTTTTTCCATTTCTGCAAAGCTGGGCCTTTAAGACTCTGCCTCATAATTCCTATTTGATAACTCTCCGCTTATTCACCCCAATCTCTGCAATGGTAATTAAGTATATTGTCCAGGCACTGTATATTGTCCAGGCCTTGCTTGTGTACAGCATTATTCTATAGTGGTGTTTCAAGCTTCAAAACTGTATTATTACTTGCAAATCATTTTATATTGGCATGAAGCTAGCTCTAAACTTTTAGTCATTTTAAAATAAATATTACAATTATAACAAGCAGCAGCAAGCATACTAATATTGGCCTGTGTTAATTTCCCAAATGACGTAAGGTTATCAAAGCCAATACAAGCGCATATGTGGACATAATCATCTCCAGTAAAGAATCCACGAATACTTTTTTATTCTGCTAAATTAGCCCTTCAGTGAACATGTGTGCAAGAGATGTTTGTGTAAATGTGTGTGCTAATGCACTAGCAGATCTGGTGGTACTACCATTTGGCTTGTTGCCGTAAGTAGATGGGGGGGGGGATCTATAACCAAGGAAAGGCCTGCTACCCAAGGCCTCTGACAGGAGAGCATCCTTGTCCCAAATGGGCTATAGTTCATTGATGATATGTTCTAGCTAGCAGATGTAGGTGACAAATGGTGCTCTGTCAACTTTCTCTTCTGTTTTTCAAAGGAGACTTCTTATTCTTGAGTATTCATGTTACAGTTGCTGATAAACAGCAGTAAAGCAGTGCAGGCTTATAGTAGCCATACCACCTTCCCTTTCCTTTGTAAAATTCAGTTTGTTGAGTAAGTAGGCGAAAGGCAAACTTCTGTTTCTCAACCGGAGTCCCCTATGTGCAATATGGGAATAATAGTAATTGATCCTACAGAAATAGTGTAAAATTACAGATATTCTATGTGAAGTACTCTGAATATTCTAAAGTACTGTATACAACAAAAAGATATACTATGGGTTGTTTGCAATGAAGTTGTTCTCTTCCCCTCCCTCTCACCTCCTTGTGCACTCCCTCAAATCTGCTCTGCAGGGTTAGGGAAACCCCTAAAACAGATTGGGGGCTGGATGGTAGGAGGAGAGGGAGGTACAAGGGCACAAGTGGAAGTCCTTACAGAAATGGAACAAGTTTGCTGGATACCATCCTATGTCATCACTGCAAATGATGGTCAAATGTCACATTAAGGTGAACTGCTAGTGTAATCAAATAATAGTTTAGAAAAGTTGGTAAATCAGCAACTATGAAAGTCAAGAGGTCCTTCTGAAGGTGAATGCCAGCAAAAATTTGAAGCCAAGAATCTACCACTCTTGGCGCACTAAATAAACATTAACAAATAGTTGCAGGGGTCTATGTGTGGATATCAGTAGTTCATTTCGTAATGCCTTTTTGTCAAAACGATACTGTGTTATTTCAATAAAAACTGCTGACATCTGAGGGGATACTCAAAAGTGTATTCAGGATAGTAGTCACGATGAGTTTTTATTTTGCTCCTCCAACTTTTTAAAAACACCCCACTACCACCAATATTTACATTACTAGCACCTTGAACCCAGTGTTGCTTGTGAATACTAATGCACTAAAAATCAGTGCAGTTTTGGAAGTTTCAGTCCATCATATTGATTCAAAATGGCATGCATACATAGACACAAACCTGCTTATTGATCTCAGGAACCGTCATGCAAAATTTGGCTACGATATCTTACGAGGTTTCCAAATGCAGAACAACCAAACAATATAGTTACATAATGTGTGGCTGCATTTTCCACATCACATGCCTTTTTAAGAACTTGAAGATTTATTGTTCAGAAGTATTAATGGTTCTTATGTATCACAAACAATTCTGCAACAGTTTAGAAAACTGAAATACATCAACTTATTAGAACAGTTCTGACTACAAATTCTGTATCAACTTAAAACAATTAGTGAATAAAATATGGTTCTAGATTGGGGTATTTCCCCATTTGATTTCACTATTAAACAGTGTGTATTTATATTTGGTGGGACTACTACTACTGCAGCTTTCCAGTGTAGTAGCTGTGGTCCCACCATCAACGATAAAGCTGAATTTCACAGACCACCTGAATGGAGCTCATAAGACTACCAGAGGCTCACAGAACACCATCTGAGAACCTCTGACACAAACATTATCCAAGATGATTGGATTGAATTATAATCGCCTTCACAGCAGTTACTCCTGGGGCATTGTTTCTTGTGAGTTCCCAGCCACTATGTCAAGACTACTCCAGTCTCTAATGCGTTAAGAGCTATGAATACCAGCTGTGGCATCTGCTTCACCTTTCTTGTGTCCTGATCTTATGAGTTATGACCACATATTATCTAATATCATTTGATACATATCCTCCAGGATTAATATTCCTTGTTTTGAGACTGCCTTCTTGAACAGTCGCCCACTGCCTGGACCTCCTATGAGTCTCTCCCTTTGCAATTGTTGACCACTTTTGACCTCTTTAGGCAACTCTGCTTGTCAGTAAAATTCTGAACAAGCTCATCTTATTGGCCCTGGTTCTGTTAAAGGTTGTTCATACCATGACTCACCTTGATACTGTTTTCAGTCTTCACTTTTCTTCAACTGCCACATATAGCTTTCCTTTTGAATTTTTTTTTTAAAGAGAAAAGCAAAGTAATAGTTTCTGTGAGTACGCCTACAGCTTAAAGTGTAAATTTAACTATTCTCTCCTCCTTCATCCCTGTAATAAAACCTGGGAGTTGTAATGCCAGAGTAGTGCCGGGACCCCCGAGACACAATTCCCTCATATTTCTGTAGAGCTAGAATCTCCAGAGGACCTTAGCACCATCCATAACAGTTTAAGGTGGCAATGCTAAGTACCTTACCTGGGAGTAAATCTAATTGAACGTATTGATTTAGGGTCACTTCTGAGTAAATAAGGATGATATGTTTACACTTTGTCGTTTAACTAAATAATAGCACCACAGACACATGTGAAGATGCTCTTCCTGTTGCATCACCATACTTAGCAGATACAAGTATGGAAACCCCATGATGAAATTTTAAAAACTGTAGGAATGATGCATAGGTATAGTCCAGATACTTTGAAATACTATTAGTGTTAGATGGGGGCTTCCATGTCAACGTACTAATATTTATACATGGAAAACAAGACATTTCCACGGAATTACAACACGGATTGCTACTGTTAAGTAAACACTGGTAATTCTACCAGCCCTATAGAGAACAGGCACACTTTTCCCCTTAAAAAAATGTGTTTGTGGAGTTAGTTAATTCCAGAGTTCTTTTTCTGTTCATAATATAGCAGATCTGCCCTCTAGTGATGAGTGTACTTTATTTATTTATTTTACTCCTGCCAACGTGCTGGAGGCAACACTGCTTAGAAAACACAGACAGGGTTGTTGTTGTTTTACAAAGGTTGAAACTACAATAAAACACTTTAATAAATTCCTTCTCACATTTCTTTGCATAATGCCCATTGCCATTGTTCACAAGTTACATTTGCCCCACTTTAAATGTCACCAGAATAATACAATTTATTTCTC
The DNA here is from genome assembly GCF_964270895.1 of Podarcis filfolensis. Classification (NCBI taxonomy): domain Eukaryota; kingdom Metazoa; phylum Chordata; class Lepidosauria; order Squamata; family Lacertidae; genus Podarcis; species Podarcis filfolensis. The sequence continues at coordinate 69,851,266 of NC_139606.1, read as the reverse complement.
AAAATTTTGAGGCTAAGGTTCTTAAAAAAAGAGATAGATAAGAGAGAACTGAAAGGTTGGGAGGGAACTGAATTATATGCAATACTTACTTTTCCTTCCAACCCTAACTCAAGGCTAGACCAAGACATTTTGCTACCTGAAACAAAAGTACACGATGACATCTCTTACAGCAGCTGCTATTATTATTAAGGGACCCTGAGGATTATCTAGTCTAACTCCCTGCAATATAAGAATGCGCATAATCTTGGCATTATGCTTCTTCTTCAATTTCTAAATCCCAATTTGATCCCCACCAAATGTTTTTACAGAGATATCTTTGATCACAAGGCAGACAATACCCATGACCCCAGGACTGGCTCTGCTTAACCTGTACAGGACATACAACGAATTAGAAACAAAGAACTTAGAAGCAATTTGTTAACCGCGGCAAGGACGACCATTGCCAGGACCGGTGGTTTAGGGTGATCTGGCAGGTAGCATTATTGGGAAAATTGACATGAAAATTGAAGATAGCAAGAGGCATGGGGAAATATAGTAATTTTTATGCAGTCTGGGGTGACTTTGCAGATTATACAAAGAATGAGGCATATAGCAGAACAGTGCCTATGGCCTACAGCACAGTTTGGCTTGCATGAAGCACATATTTTAATTATTTTTTTCTCCTCCCCTCCTGCTTTTGTATAAACCCTGCAGACCACTGATGCTGATACAGTAACTTTTTAGCTGTGGACAACCATTCAAGTGATGGTGGCTAATATGTATTAATTTGTGTTTGTTATACTCTTTGACAAAGTGCTGTAGGGTATTCATAGATGACTCTCTATATGTAGTTGGTTTATCTTTGTTTAAAATGTTTTTTTTAGAAAAAGTGACAACTTTCACCTGTTGTTTTTGTTTCAACACTCAAGTTTTGCCTCTGACCACAAAGACTGTTTCATAGCTGTCAACCTTCCCTTTTTTTTGCGAGAAATTCCCTTATTCCAGTGCCGTTTCCCGCTGCTATCCCGGATTGTTCGATATCCCGTAGACTGTCCCTGGGACAGGTGAGGCTGCTGGTCCCTTATTTTCGAGGCTGCTGATCAATTATTTTCAAATCTGAAAGTTGACAGCTATGGACTGTTTAGCTATGGTGGCTAACTTGAGAAGAATCCCTTTAAAAGATATTCTATATCCTGTGCCCGTGAATTCCATAAATTAATCGCAAATCCTCTGAATAAATTTGTCAGTCCTAAAGTTAATGCCAATCAACTTTACTGGTTCCCTTCCAGTTAACCTCATGGGTACAGCTAAAAAGATACAACTTGTCAAGATCCTGGATGCAAACATAATTCTGCAATTCCACTTATTTCAGTGGGAGTTACGCGCGCTTCCTAACTCTAACTCAATATTACAGCCCGATCGCGTGCACGGTTAGACGACCCTTCAATGCCACCGATTTCCAAATTCTGCATAGGAACGGACTCGACGGCTCCATTTTCACTCCTTCCGAAAATAAGCCTGTGGACTCAAAAGAAATCCCTGCGTAGGAATTTCACCGCGGCCGCCGCAACTATCTTTATCCAGCACCATCAAGTCTCCTTCCGCCTCGCTCGGCCTCACTCCTGCAGGTGGTTAGACGATACGATTCCGAATCCTTCCGCCGACGCTACTACCACCCTGCTTCCTCCCATCATGCTTTGCAACTGCGTAGAGACGCGGGACTGGAGCGGGGCATTCAGTCGTCGTCCCCCGCTAACTTTGGCCGAATACTTACGTCTCACCCCCTTCTCCGCGCAAACAGCGGCTTCTTTCCGCAGAGAGAACAGAAAAGCAGACCGAACCAAGGAAGGAGGCGGGGGGGGGCAGTAGCGCCGTGCGAGGGAAGTAGTCCCGGCGCCAGGCAAAGGGCTGCTGCAGGGGCAGTTGCTCGCTCGCTCTCGCTCTCTCGCTGGGCCGGTAAGTGTGAATAAGGCGGCGCGAGGGAGCGCGCGACCGAGGAAGGGGGAGGAGCCGTGGGTGAGTGGCAGCGGTTGGCTCGGCGCTGCGGGCGGCTCTGCCTTCTCGCTAGGACGAGGCGGGAGGCAAGGAAGGGGCGAGGCGGCGGCTCCTCTCATTTCCCTGTCCGGCGCCATTTTGTAGCGCAGCGAAGCAGCAAATAAAGAGCGGGGCGGGAAGCGAGCGTGGTGTTGCTGGCGCGGCGGCGGCGTTGGCGGCGGCCTTCTCCAAGCAGAGGTGCTGCTGGGCCCGCTTGATTGATGCGACACGACCCCGGCGTGGAGGCACCCGCTGCAACCGGGAGACGACGACGACGACGACGCCTCGGGGCCGCCACGGGCGGGAGGTGAGTGGCGGCCTCTCTCCGCTTCCTCGCGCGCGGGCCGCATCCGCCCGCCGCAGTCCCCGCTACTACGGCTCCAGGAGAGACCCGAGGCCCGCCGGCCCTAAGTGGGAAGGGGCATCCATCCTACGGGCGGGGCGGGGAGCGCCTTCCCGGACTAACGTAACTCGAAGCGGGGGGGGGGGGGTTAAACTCGGCGCCTTTTCCTGCGTTACGGGCACCCGTTACGGGCATTTCCTCATGGCTGTCGTCACCCCCCCTCAAAAAAACCTCCAACCCCCCCAGCGTTTTTCAGATAGCTTGTTTGGGACGGGCATCCTCTGCTCGCCTGTCTTGTTTACTATGGACCGGCCTTCCTAAAGGCATCGTCCTTCGTAGGCAGGAGCGTGGATACCCTGGGATTCTAAAATACTCCTTAGATGATTTCTTAATTACGAGGAGGCCTTTTATCCGTAAGACCTGAAAGGACTTGGCAGCACGTTTTTTATTTCTACGCCATTTGGATAGAGGGGGAATCGGAAGCCAGATGTAGATAGACGGGTAGATGCACACAGAGAGACATTCCCCACGCAGAATATGAAAGGTTATAAAGCTTTAGACTGCACTCCTCCTCTGCATTGGAGTCCGCGCCACTGTAATAAATGGGGCTTCGAAGTAAATAAGGATGGGATTGGACTGCAAGTCACATGGATGGGTTATTTAGGCTCGATTTGGCTCGCTAGAAAGTAATGGGTTCCTCAGATTGCAGGCATCACTACTTGGTGCAAGAGAGAAAGCAGGTTTGAACTGCCGCTGCTTAAAACAGCGATTTTATAAAGAATTTAAAGTCGATAAACTCCTGTTTCTTAGCTTTTCCAAGCAAATGTAGGTTACACTTGCTTTCTAATCAAAAGTCTGTTTGAAAATATGGGTTTGGCAGTATACTTTGCCAAATTGTAAGGCTAAGGTGCAAACTTGCTCAGTGGTATTAATTTATTGAGAGTTCGGTTGCTCTTTGGGGAACAAAACAAGTACAGTACAGTACAGTATATGTTGTAACATCTCAAATGTTGCAGATGCATTTCCAACGTAGAATTTGTAGACTGACTACTGGAAATATTTCTGTTCTGTTTGAGAACAAGAAACGTTTACACAATGTGTCAGATTCTAAGGAGTCTACTGGGTGCCCCCTTCCCAAGGTAATTTTCAGGTGCAGCTTACAATGTCTAGATTGATTGTCACAACTCACCAGGAGTGAGGTTTTCATCTGAGGGCCAATAAATATGTGTTGCCCATAGGTAAAGAGTTTCCTTATGCAACTGTTCTTTGATGTTCACTCATGTAAAAACCACCATGCAAAGTGATCTATTCACATTTAGAGGCACCATACTAATGACAGGCTATAGTTGCTCAAGCTACAATTCACTGGATACTAAGTTAAAACATGAATGAGTTGACTCTGGAAGTAAATGCATTCATTTGTACATAATAAGATGTGCATGGAACACTTACACAGACAAGCACTTTCCTCATAACTGCCACCATATTTGTTTCATCCTGGATTGCTCTGTTGCTTGGAGATGGATGCTTAGCTTAGATCAGCAGTGGGTCAGGGATGAGAGAGTTTCTGATATGATACACTGAAAATAAAATCTAGTTACATGACAGCACAGTTGTCTATTTTCTTAAATACTATGAAAACTGACAAGATTTTACATGTGTGGTTTGACAGAATCATAAAAGTTAAGATGACATACTTAAGTGTTTCAATTAAATACCCTTATATTTAACTTACATTTTGATGTTGAAACAGTTTAATTTGGTTATTTAACCAAATATAGTTAATAAAATGTATGCAAAGCAGCAGAAATAATAATACTCACATGTCCTTGCATTCATGAGGTTGTTTGGGTATGAATATGGGGTTTGTTACTTTTGGAAGGGTATCTAGTATGGATCTGATTATGTTCTGAAGGTGGAGTATGTGCACTGAACACTGCAGCTACAATGACTTAAGAGGGATTGATGCTTACTTGCAATAGAAAAAACTGGAACTTATCGAGGATCACAGGGTGGTGTACAACTTCACTAAAGCCATTGGCTAATATGAGTTATAGGTATGACTTCTTTCTATAGCCATCTTGAACACATGTGATAATACAAAGTCTGAGTTCATAAATCCTGAAAGAACAATTTGTTCTTAAATTGATCAGTTTTACACAATAATATGAAGCCATGAATAAAGACTTGTTTTGTGAGTTACCTATATAGAAGGGATAGAGACCCTTGTGTGTGTGTGTGTGTGTGGAGATGACTGTGGCTCTCTAGGCATCTATTTGGCCATCAGAGCTCTCCCTAGGCCACATCCTGCTTTGCACTCTCCTCAAGTGTTTTTGCCTGTCATGAATGTATTCTTGAAGTCTGATAATGCCTGTTGCTTACCTGAATAAAGAACAAGAGGTATGTGAGTGTGTGCAGATGCTAGCCCACTGTACAAAGGCAAAATGTACATTTATTCCTTCTCTCACTTTTGCTTCAGGCCCTGACCACCACTGGCACGTAGCCCTCAGAAGGTTGCCCAGAGATATGGCCCCTTAAGACTTTAAAATAAATACTGTGATAAGTCTTGCTGAGGGAGACTTGCGGATTTTAAAACATATTGATTGCTTTTAGAAGTACAGTGGTACCTCGCAAGACGAATGCCTCGGAAGACGAAAAACTCGCAAGACGAAAGAGTTTTTCGTTTTTTGAGTTGCTTCGCAAGATGAATTTCCCTATGGGCTTGCTTCGCAAGACGAAAACGTCTTGCGAGTTTGTTTCCTTTTTCTTAAAACCGCTTGAAGTGCAGTTGCGACTGACCGTGCTTCGCAAGACGAAAAACCTCGCAAGACGAAAAGACTCGCGGAACGAATTAATTTCGTCTTGTGAGGTACCACTGTACCTGCTCTTTGCTAATAATTTAAGGAGAATATTTTACCCTATATGGATTATCAACATTTTAATCTGGGTGTTGCAAGACTCATTCATGATTGAATAATTTCCAAATAAAGTTGCAAAAGATTGATTGATTATATTTGTATGCTGCTTTTCATTCAAATGAATCCCAAAGCAGCATACAAACAATACATAAAAATAATGTAACAGAACATTACAAATACAGAATAAATCTTATAGAATACTTAAAAAAATCAATGGAACAGTTACAAATCATCAGTAAAACAATTACCATATATGAAACACTATTAACAAAACAACTAAAAAAATAAGCTAAGCATCAAGTAAGTTAAGTTCAGATTTTAAATTCAGTACAACATAGTGGTTCCCTGACTGTCTCCGAGGTAGGCGTAGTGCCAGTTAATCGCAGGAATAAATTCAAAAGTGGTGAACCAATATTTAGCTAAAGCTTTTGTACCTACATATATCTGAATTCCCATACCTTTGCATGCCTTTTCCTGGAAAGGTCTTGCCGGAAAAACTTTGGAACAAGGACACGGTATAGCTGGAAACAGGGTGTCAGTGAAGATAGAGACAATAACTAATGACTAGATAATTGGTATCAATATTATTTGCAAAGATTTTGGGCAATAGAGACATAATAACATGCATTAGATATGGAAAGCTTATAAATGTCAGAAAAAGTATTTGAATACAAAATAATAGTTGTGTGAATTGGACAAAACTCAGAAACCCAGCAGGGTCATAAGGTAGAGTACACATTTTTTAAAACTAAAAAGTCATGGATTTCAGTAGTATTTAATTCAGATCATTTTCTCAGACTTTGCAGCAGATATGTATAAGCAGATACCTAGTACTGCTGTAAAAATGTTTAAACCAGTAACTTACATGTAAACCCTTTCTGTGCTGTGAAATGAGCTTTCTGCTAGCTGTAGTTACAGTTACACTCAACACAGTAGGTTGGATCCATATTTTTGCTTTCATGGACAGAAAGAACCCAAGATCTAGCAGAGGCTCTTGCTGGAAAAAGCAGGAGGAGACAGTTTCAGCAGAGGAATTCCTGTAGCTGCCATCACCATCTCCCAAGGACCCTCTGACCCAGTTTTTCAGGAGGGATTGGAGAAGTTGGCTCCCCACCTCCTCCAATGGGAGAATCTCTTGGGTGGTGGTCTGCCTAGGGGTAGTCTGGATCTAATACTTAGAGCCCAATTCTTCATAATTCTGGAAAGTACATAATGCTGTGTTCAGTGGACTCACTTCAGTTGGAGTGCATCATTATTTTCAGGTGGCATAAAAATGCTGGCTATGGTAGTAAGAGGACCAAATAATGATAGTGTTTGTTTCTTTTATGCAGAATTCACAATGACTAATGAAGAACCACTTCCGAAGAAGGTAAGCTTGAAAGCTGTAGCATTTGTATTTCTTTCTCAATATCGCATGAGGAAATAGTTGAACTTGATTATTTTTGTTCTGTAGGTTCGCCTCAGTGATACAGACTTCAAGGTTCTACCTAGAGAGGAGTTGATCTTAAGGTAAAGTGATAGGCTACCTTCTACTTAAAAACCATGCATCTCTTAACTGTTTCATTTTGAATAACTTCCATTTTTATGGTAACAGGGAACTAAAAAGCAATTTTAAGTTTAATGAGGTAGAAAGATTACAACTAAACCTTTTCCTACTGGCTGTGGAGAAAAAGTACATGTTTATCCAAAGGCAAGTAGCTGGAAATTCTGAACTTACAATGCAGAAAGGAAAAAAGTCATTTGATATACTTTCAGACTGTATAGAGAATTCCAGAGGAAAGAATGTAAGAGTATGACCAAGAGTCTGCACCTTGGCAGTCTTGGGTTTGTAACAGAAATAAACTCTCCATGTCTTTCATATATGAGGCTAGAAACTTGTTTTAATACTGCAGAAATGAAGGATGGAAAGGTGCTTAGGGTGGTACTAGATGTGAGATTGTCTATAGCTCATTGTTTTTGGTTGGAAAGAGCTTAAGATATTTAATGAATACCCTATTGTGTGTTTAAGTGTGATCTTGTCTGTACTCCCACTTTGCACCAAGCATGCCATAATTTAATAATTTAAGATTCAAAAACCATTTTCCTTCCTCATTAGGTGGAAGCAGTATGAAGCATATGTGCAAGCTCTGGAGGGCAAATATACAGACCTTAACTGTAAGTGGAAACTCAATTGCAAAATAGAAGTGATAATAAATAAAATAGTTTTTTTAAGAGGAAGCGGTTGGGTTTTCTGTACAGCTCAGAAAAGTATCTGAACAGCCCTTTAAGTAAGCTTGGTCAGGCTGATCCACAAACCGTTTAGAACTGTAGTTCCCTTCAAAGGTTCACTTTTATCTATCTACTTAGAGTTCAGACATATTAATGGCATTAGCAGTTCAGTCACTCAGGCTTAAGTAACCTATCTCTGATGTACATTGTTCAAATTGGTGTGTCACAGGCCACATTTTAAGTCATTGGTATACAGTGTTTACTAAGCTTAAATGTGGTTTATGTTTTTAAAAAAACCCAACAAAGAAACAAAACCCAGGCGTAAATAAAATACACACATAACTAGCAGCAGCTGGTGTAAGCTTCCTAATCTATCCTCCTATCCTGCCATCCCTTTTGTACAAAAGTATTCCAGGTAACCCATAGGAGGAGGTGAGAAAGTGGCTGGCTCAAATTATTGTTAAAGGTTTTTGGTGGTCTTTTCAGAAGTTGTTGGTGTGTTAGAAGTGCCTGTAATAAAGTTAAATGAATTCAGCAGATCTATGAGTGGGACTGGTGTTGGGTTTCCCATTGGGTATCTTCGCACTTATTGTCTGCAGAAGTTTGGTTAACTGCTCAAACTGATACTGTTGGAAGTGCTGTGGGTGCATCTGATAATTAAATACTTACTTTTGTTTCAGGAGGCTTAAGCAGGATTTCTGAAATGCTATCATAAAATCACAGTGCTGTGACCTTGCCTGTAGCCATCATGTATGTTTTGTGGTCTCCTCTGCAGTCACAGCTAAAGACCAGTTTGAGAACTATGGTTTTAGACCAGCCTTCCCCAGCTGGTGCTGTCCATATATTTTTGGCTTCCAATCCTATCATTCCTGGTTATTGACTGCTGGTTGCGGTGGAGTAGTTTAAAACATATGGAGGGCACCAGGTTGGGGTATGCTGTTCTTGAAAAACATTAATATAGAATGAATGATAAAGTGTATCATATTTTGTGTATATGCACCTTCTGATCATTGTGGAATTCTTTAAGCCAATACGATGGGTTCTTGCTGTAAAGTCAGGTATGGGAAACCTGTGGCACTCCAGATGTGGTCGTATGCTTCCCATCATAGGGTTGTTGGTTCTGCTGCCTGAGACTGAGGAGAACTGGGGTCCAACAAAATCTTGGCGAGCCACAGTTTCTCTGTCAGTACCTGTTTATACAGGTATAGATAAATTTATACAGATACAGATAAAATTACTTAAGAGGGGTTTTTTAATCTTTACTTTGCAATCAGATTTGTTTGATTTGTTAACATAAACCCATTCAGTCAGAAAACATCAGTGTAAAGTGGTATTAAAGTAAGTGTTGTTGAACTCCTCTGTATCCTTGGGATTTGAGTTCAGGTTATTTTAAGCTATTTGAATCTCAAAATTGTCCCTCTGGAAAGAGAAGCTTGCCTTTACATATCCACCTTGGGATTAATACTGGGAACAACAATTAGGCACCAAAGGATAGTTGTACAGGTTACCATGCAATACCTCTAGAGTGACAAGCAAGCTTTTTTCTAAACACACCCAAGAGAGCGCTATCTCAAGTATGAGTTTAATTAACGTGAACCTGTTGACTGATCTCAAACAAAATGCAGTTTGTAGAAAAGTTCAGTTCTTTTCTCCCAGTTGGGGTCTTGGGGAACTGCAAGCCGTTATTATTGGTGTGTTTGTACTGGCAGCAGAAAGTTTTTACCAGTTTTAGGACAAAGCTAAATACCAGACTATATGTGCTGTCTCTGTCATCTGTAGATGTTAATAGATCCACAGCATGAATTTTGTTTGTGGGACACTGCAATCACAGTAATGGTCTAATCCCCTTTAAGTGCCTCTAAGTCCTTTAAACATGGCAACTGCTTTTCAGCTTTCTAGTTGTTATGGAGGTTATGTAATCTTCTATGAACTTAATATCCTTGGTTAATAGTTAAAACATGCTATGTTGGTGTCTCATGAATTTAACTCAACAAAAGCTTTTGCCCATTATATATATATATATATATATATATATATATATATATATATATAGTGTTATTTTTTAAGATGGCACAATATTTTGTTGCAGGAGTAGGCTAACTTGGGCACCTAAAAAAAATAAATCATTACTTCTCACAAGTAGTCCCTAGAAATAGAAATGAAGGGTGGCATTCCATGAAGTAGTTTCATTAGTGAAGGGACTTCTGGCTGTGCTTTGGAACTTACCCTCCCTTTTCTCTCTTCATACACTCACAGAATCTGTTCAGGGGGTTCCAGCAACCCTCTGAAGCAAATTTGAGGAGCAAGTAGGGGAAGAGGAGAGGGAGGGGGAGTTCCCTTATTATAGACTACTGGTCCTACCTGTTGTTGACAGCTGATAGGAAAAAGGAAGGTAGAAAAAGGGTAGGAATCTCCTAATTGATCTTTCTTGTGTTTGTGCAGCTTTGCTTGATGTAGAGGAGCTATTCCTTTCCCCGTTAAATTCTTGTATGTGGGTTTAGTTGATTCAATAGGGGTGCAGAGGCAAACAAGCTTGATGGTCAAGTTGTTTTGCTTAGACAAAAATTTGGTTTCAGGTCTTTATAGGCTCCCACTAAAACTTTGTGTTCGCTTTGCCATTCAACAATAGCTAATGATGTAACTGGATTGAGAGAGTCAGAAGAAAAGCTGAAGCAGCAACAGCAAGAATCTGCTCGAAGAGAAAATATCCTAGTGATGCGGCTGGCAACTAAGGAACAAGAGATGCAAGAGTGTACTGTAAGTGAAGCTTTTCAACTTGTTGCAGATGAAGGTGTCTGTGTTGATATATTTATTTTTAGCTTAACATCCTGTATGTGGAATACTATTAACATCCTGTGGTGTTTGCTTCAACTATCCTGTTGCATGAGTGTTTTTTCAGTCTTTTTGGTCAAAAGGCCACATTCCTGGCAGAATGAAAACTTTAATGAATCATGATGCCTTCATCTTTTTAAGTGACTGAGAACTACCCTAGATCAGTAGCAGACCTAAGCAAAACATAGCTACTTTTAAAATAACAATAAAATGCTGTGCACATTTAATTCTGCTGTGATGCATAGGTAGCTGAAACAACTTCTGTGTAGCCAAATTGTGGTGGTGTATGACGAAGATGACCCAGCTGTTCTGATCTATATATGTCATCTCTACTTCCAAAATGAGTTAATGGAGTCCCAAAGATATTTCAGGAAGCAGGCCCAGTGTTCACTATTGTCTTCTGTACCTACAGTAAGAGGAACAGCACTTTTCCTTGTGAATGACTTCCTTCAAGTCATTTGTCGGTTTACTTAATTCACTTAATTTAGGTGTACCTGTATAAATGTAGAAGCAGAGCTTGGCTTCCCAGTTTGTGAATAGTTCTAGCAGACAAGACTAGGATATTAGTTGGCTTAGGGAAATATCACTGTGGTTAGGGAGGTGTTTCTAGCTATATGCCTATTTATGCTGCAGAATCTCAAATTTATCAGTCCATAGCTTGGGAGTTGATACATTTATGTTCATTACTTTTTGTGCAGTTTACTGCATAAATATTGTCAGATCAGACATTGGCTAGCAGTTGCTTTGGCCACCTTTTCTGCAAGCTGTATTTCATACTTTTTGCCAAGCTATGTGGTTCTTAGCACTGATGTAGCTCCTTTAAAGCACTTTGAGATGGGATTCTAGAAGAAGACAAAAGTTACTCTGCTTTAGAACTTCCCAACTGATATCACAGTACCAGTGTTCATTGAGTAATAAATATTGGCAGAAGAAAATGTGTTAAGTAGAATTTTCTCTAATGTAGTATTCACTCAAATAACAATGAATTTCGAAGAGATCTGTCCTGCCAGTTCATATTTCCTCTAAGATAGGTAAAAAAAATGGTTTTAAAAATTCTACCCCCCCAAAAAGGATTAAAGCCACATATTTATTGGCCAGTCAAATGTCTCTTTGATGTTACCTGCCTTTTTACAGAAGTGCATGCAAAGATGAAAACTGCCAATGTTAAAAAGAGAACTTGATGTAAGCCTACAAGTTACTACTAGTACAACTTAAAATTGAGTTGAGAACAACTTATAGCTCTGGCTTTTGGGGAGCTTAAAGTGTAAAATTACAAATAAAAGGCATATGTAGATTCATTTATTTTATAAAATTTGTATACTGCTTGATTGCGGTGGATGATCTGAAGGTGCTATGGGTTAAATTTTGGGAGTAGTTCCTGGAGGTTGATACAGTGATGATTTTAAAAAAAATAAATCCTAGGTACCCAGTATGCCGGTGGAACAAACACAAAATTACCCTGTTCTTTGGATCCATTCTAAGCATTCAAATTCCATGCATTCCTGTCAGTTTCGGTGTTCAGTTGTATTCAAGAAAATGTTAAATTATGAGATCCTTATTGTATGGGGGTATCAGACTGAAATGGGTTAAGTTGGCTCATGAAAGCTTGTAAATGCCAATGTAATCATTTTGCCCTCTTTTATGCAGAATCAGATCCAGTACCTCAAGCAAGTCCAGCAGCCAAGTGTTGCTCAACTGAGATCAACAATGGTGGACCCAGCCATCAACTTGTTTTTCCTAAAAATGAAAGCTGAACTGGAACAGACTAAAGACAAACTGGAACAAGCCCAAAATGAACTGAGTGCCTGGAAATTTACACCTGATAGGTAAACAAAACATACTCCCCAGTCAAGACTTCCCTGACAGAGAATGCTTTGGTGGGACAACCACGTACTCGTTTCCACACCAAGACTCAGACGTTTTGAGCCAAAAGCCACATTCTTATACTGTCCAGCTTGTAATGCTTAATGTAAAACTTATCAGATGAACCTTGTGTTTCAGCTTTTCCCCCCCTTTGCTTCAGAGGCCTGACAGCGTCGGACTATTCTGAAGAAGTGGCCACCTCAGAAAAAGTGCCCTTTCTAGAACATGTAGACACTTGCGAAGTGGTTCTGTTTGAAGAAAATAGAGGGAGAAGCAGAAGTCTAAAGTCTGTGGCACACTATGTCTACAGACAGTTTGGAGGAGAACCTAGAGATTTTAAATCATGAATTGATCATGTCAAATTCGAGTAAAACATTAAAATGGAATATGCTTCGCTCTTAACCCTAAACCTAGTGACTTAGAGACTGATTAAGTCAGTTTTGCCAATAAGACTGTGGACTTCCTCCTTGTTCACTGAACTGCTGGGTCAAAACTCAATGAGGTGAATTTTGTTTAAATCACATTTGGTAATCGGCTTTGAATAGCTGTGAGAACACGCACACAGTCAGTGTTGATTTTTCCTAGCATTTGGGTTCCATAGGACTTCAGTGAACCTTTTCATGGCTTTGAATAACAAATTGTTCTGTGGATGGCTGGCAATATGTGAACTCCTAAATCTAGTACTGTACGTATAGTTGCAATTTAATTACATCTTCCTAACCTTGTTGAAGCAGTTGTGTACGTCCTGGATCTCAACTAGTATATCTAACCCCAAACTAGTTGTGATTCTTTTACTGCCCTTATCCATGCAGAAGTGCCATTCATTATTTTTATCCTGAGACACTGTGTGCAGGCTATACAAGGTGCTGCAGTAGTAGTAGTTACTTTCAGAGTTTGTTTGGGGCATTTTGCATTCCACTGTATACCTAGTTTTTGTACTGCAGCCTTCTATAAAATGTGCCTTGAAATAGTTGTACTGCATAGTTCAGGGGACACTGCTGTTCGTACTACTGTATGGGAAGCTTTCATGTAGTATGAATATAAATATGTAGAACAGGCTGCTACTTGATTTTGTCCTGTTCTCTGGAAGAGAGATGATGTTGAAGCAAATTGCATGCATCCCACTGGTTGGCATCAGTTCAGAAGAGTTGATACTTTTTGATGCCTCGTCATGTCCCAAGTGATTTCCAGGAATGGTAGTCTGGGACAGTTTAGTGTACATTCTTGAGGTCACAATGGAAAGACTGCCGAATATAATTGAACCATAATAGTCAATATATAATAACAGAAAGAAAATTAAGGACTGTTTCATAGTAGGTAAAATAGAAGAACAAATATTTTAATGTTCCACTTCCAGCATTCCCAATACAGTATTGGTTGAGTTAAATAAAAGATACTTCTACGAAGTACTTTTTAACTCTGCTTTAGATAATTATTGCAGCATATGAAATGTGGTAGTATATGAACCTTTGTCCATTATTGAGTCTACATCGAAAGAAAACCTTGAAGCAAAAACAAATTGCATCTTTCAAACATCTTGGGGTGATGCTATGGAAAATCTTTTAAAGGTCTAGCATCAAAACAGAGGTAAGACCAACAGAGAAAACAGCAAAAACTGTCTTAATATGTTGCAACTGACTTTGTAAAACTTGTTAAATGTATAATCAAAAATCATTTCTCATAGGTATGTTTTAATTGTGGGATGTCCTACAGATTATTTGTGAACTTCAGTTTAATCAATTCATGTTTGGATAGAGGATGGTGACTTCAAATGTTTTTGGGTTCTCAAGGTGACATGAACCTAAGTATGAACTTACTTCGTTTTCACTTCAAATAGACATCTGGAAAAACTAATTTTTGCTTGATTTTTAGAAAAATGAGTATCTTAGTCTTGAACAGGTCTTTGATATATACATATTTCCACTTACTGTGAAATCACATCCCTTTAAACATTTAAGTTTTATTTGATATGCCTTACAATTGACTTTGCTACACATTTTAAAGGTCTAAGGGGTGGGATCTTAATTTATCCCTTTCAAGAAATATTTTCATCATTTGTCTTCCATATGTTTTGCCAAAATTTCTTTTTGACTTGATACTTGAAAGTACTAGTTCACTCTTCTACATATTAATGTGGTTCTGAAGGGTCAAAGGAACAGTTCTTGTATCTGCACATCACTTTTTGTGGATCATTGTCTGTGCTCAAGAGCTGACTGTTTCAACAGTGTTTAAAGTATTGTATTGCATTGTCCTTGTTCATAGGATTCCAGATAAAGTAGGGGAAATCACTGAATGCTATATTTTAACTGTCACTGATACCACACATAGTATCCAATAGTGATGCTAATTATGGGGGTGGCATCATTGAGGCTTCCTAGTTAACAGGAAAATGCTTAAAAATTATAACTTTACCAGAATATTTGATTTGTTAAATAGGTGGTAGCTTTCATTGCAGCAGCATCCTGCAATTCTGTTAGCTTGTTACTGTTGTTGCCACTCTCACCCATTTATAATCTCTTTCTTGACAGAAATAGTTTCTTGATTTTTTATATGAGACAGTAGTTTGGTGAACATGAAAACATAAGCAACAACTTAAATTCCTATGTAGGTTCTTAAAGAGATTATGTTGTGCTGGAGGTGGACATGAAGAATGCATCATGGATATTCTGAAATGGCTGAAATTCTTGAAGGCACAGGCCAAGATCCAAAGAACCATCCTTCAAAGAGTTTGAGGGTTTTGACTTTTTTTTCTTAAACCAAAGCCTCATATAATGCAAGGGATGATTTTGAAACAGAGAAGAGTTTCAGAAATTAATGAGGGCTGTTATTAAAGAAACCTGTTCAATCCCCTCTTGTATACTTAAAGCAGCTTTTTGGATCCTGGCCATCAGCTTTGTGTGATAACCAAGGGTCACTTCATGCAAATTGTTTTCTGTATTGATCATTGTTTCCATGTAGAAAAAATAGGTATATGCCATAACATGTGATGCATACTGATATGTACTTCAGCACATGCACACTTAGCGTGTGTGATTAGCAGTGGGTTCCATGTATTCAGAACACATGCACATGTCACATTATGGTGTAAGATTAGTTTTCCTATGTGGAACAGGTTTATGTAGGAAAATGCCTTGTGTGAAGTACCCTTCTATGTCTTTTGAATTATAGCAGAGAACACTTGCAAACGTTGAACTTTTATTTAGCCATGATTGCAGTATGAACAGGCAAAAGAACTGATAATTGTGTGGTGAAACAGTTACATATCTGCTTAAAGTTTTTGGGTAGGTGCATACAGGATTTGCAAGGAATACATATTAAGGAAAATGAAATGTTAACGTTAACTTGCTGGGATTATAGTAGATCCATATAGGTAAGCTTCAAGAATGTGTGTCCCAACCAGAGAAAAAATAGGTAATGTAAGTGACAGGAACCTTTATAGAGAACAACATATTTTAAAAGGATAATAAATTGTGCAGACATAGGTTCTAAATTTTGTTCTAATACTGTTCTTGCATCATATGTCACATTTTCATAGCTTACCTTGCTCATGAAACTATTAACTGCAATTTTTAAGCCCCCATGATTTTATTTCATACAAATTTTTAAGCTGCATTTGTTTCCTTTAGTTTTGGAATCTTCCTTGCATTACTAAGGTCTATAATATCTTAGGTAGAAGTTTCCCCCCAGCCCTTCTATCAGAATGGGCTCTTGTGCATGCAAAGCATCTTCATATCACTGAGCAGTGTATCCTTTTGCTATATGCTATCACATGATGTCTGAAACTGCAGTGTTTCATGTAAAATAGAGCTGCATGTTTTAGTTAGACAAAACATGGAAATGCCTTTCAGTGTATGTTGAGTGGTTTTCCTGAACTGAAACAAGATTGCATAAATCCTGGACATGTAAACAAAAGTGTATATATAGCATATTATTTGTGCATTTTTGTGTGAAGTCACACAGAAAGAAAGCAACTAGCTATCACAGTTCCATAAATTAGATCATGCGCATTAATTGGTTATATGCTAAAATATGTAAGACAGTGGCATGATCTAGCTGCTTCTGTTTGTGGAAAGTATATTGTAACTTACTTTGCTAAACACCCTGCAGTGTGCTGCTTATTAGTAAGCCAAGAAACTCCTGCAGATCACTTACACGTAGTGGCCACAGCTCTGTGGACTCGTGGCTAT
Organism: Podarcis filfolensis; assembly: GCF_964270895.1. Taxonomy (NCBI): domain Eukaryota; kingdom Metazoa; phylum Chordata; class Lepidosauria; order Squamata; family Lacertidae; genus Podarcis; species Podarcis filfolensis. Next base: position 69,834,902 of record NC_139606.1, on the reverse strand, counting down.
GGCGCTGCTCTGGCAGAGTAGCCTGCACACTATGATGACTTACCAGAAATGGTAAGACTGCATTGCAATGTGTTGCATTGCTCAGCACAGGAGCAGCATACCTAGCACAACACTGAAAGAGGATTAAAATAAATTTCTTGATGAGCCCCTTCTGAATCATATCTCAGTCCTTTGGATTGGATCCAAGCCCATTTAAATGGGACAGGTTCGGTATTATTAAGTCCCATTGATTTTACTGGATCTCTAAGCATGACTAAATCTGGTGAAAACCTCCCCCCCCATTCCCCCCCCCCATTGGTACTCTGCGGTTATGTCATTTTTTCCTAAGGTTTTGGATTCTATTCTGCTCATTTGCATTCTTGGTATGGCAAGTTCACAAAGTATTATTATGCAACATAATGTTACTGCAATTTTGCATATAGTCATGACTAGAGCCTCCAGTATATTGGTAAAAAGAGATTGTTCATTGCTTGCAAGCCAGATCATTGACTATACTGGGTTCTAGCCAGTTCTAGTCCTGCTCAAAGTAGACCCATTGAAATTAATGGCCATGATTAACTTAAACCCTTTAATTTCAGTGGGTCTACTCTGATTAGGACTTAGTTGGATGCAACCCATTATGTCCAACACTGCTTTGCTTCTCCCACCTCCCCTTCCTTAGAGGCACAACTAAGTTCATTTTCTTTTGAAAATTGCTTCATGCTGTAGTTGGAGTATAAGAACAACAAAAGTCATTTGATCAACTGTAGAACTTGCCTTTCAGTTTCTCGGAACAGGGCCAGAAGATCAGCAGACGATGATGGATCAGCCTCTGGTATCTATAGGGAGACTTTGTACAATGACAACTGGCAGTAAGATACTGTAGCGTGACACGTACAGGAATACCACTTCAGTAACTACTTTTAAAAAGGGAGATGAGAGAATATTGTTTTCATTTTGTGATAGATGGCTCTTTCCTTTACAGCCAAACAGGCAAAAAGTTAATGGCGAAGTGTCGAATGCTTATCCAGGAGAATCAAGAGCTTGGAAGGCAGCTGTCCCAAGGACGTATTGCACAACTTGAGGCAGAGTTGGCTTTACAGAAGAAATATAGTGAGGAGCTTAAAAGCAGTCAGGATGGTAAGGGTTTTTTTATAAAGAAAATAGAAAAAGTGCCTTTTATCTGTAGGCTTCACCAGTTAATGTTATGATGTGGGTATTATGTTTCCACTGTAGAGCATGTTTAAACATTATGAATAAAGGGATAATTTCAAGCTCATTTAATCAAATTCCATGGAAGCACAAAAAACTAAACATAAAGCTAGTTTTTCATGAAGGTAAATGTAGTGTGACATGTGAAATAACAGATTGACTAGAATATGAAGGAATTCCACTAGGAAATAGTCATGTGTGACTACTTGCATATGTGTGTGTTTGATACTTTGCCCTCCAAGGGTGCTGTGGACTTTATTCTAAAACAGAAGCCTTCTTTGCTGCACAGCAGAAGACTAATTTGAAATTGTGGAAAGTATAACAGCATTATGTGATAAAACATGGTGGTCTGCTTTTCATAGTAAAGCAACCCAAGCCCCTTTGGGTGGCAGACAGGCACATGGGTACCTAAAGTAGTTATTAGGATCACAGTTTGCTTTGTAAATTTTGCTTTGGCCCAGTTCTGACCAGCACACTTCCAGAAGAAGTTCATACAAAGTTAAAATTAGTATTTCATTTATTGTTATGAATTTTACCTTCAGTTGTAGATAGATGTATTGAGTTAGAGACATGGGGGTGCTTTGGTATAATGCTAGCACTTTGTATCACAACTAGCGGAAACTTTTGCTGTAGGGATTACACGGATTTAACCCTTCATTGGAAATAGTTTTGGGGGCAAGTTGTAGGATTGTAGGCACTAGAGAAATTAATTTGCACTTGACTGGGTAGTGAAATTTTCTAATAGTAGAAAATACCAAAAAAATCATGATTGTATGTTTGTGGAATGAAGTTGTTATTGCTAATGTTTGCCTGTGTTGGCATACTTGTTAGTATCATTCTATCAGGCTGGTGATGAACAGCAAACTTCCAAAGAGAATGTTGATATTACATTTATTTATATTGCCAAATATGTCACTAACTGTACATTTAAAAAACTTCACTCACAGTGTTAATACCATAGCTGTCAACTTTTCCCTTTTCTTGCGAGGAATCCTATTCGGAATAAAGGAATTGCCTTTTAAAAAAGGGAAAAGTTGACAGCTATGGTATGAACACCCTGAGTGAAGTTTTTTAAATGTACAGTTAGTGATTATATACTACATAGGTTATTATATGAGGGATCATGGTACAGAAACATTACTGGTGCAAAAACAGAACATTATTTGCCATGGAACCCCAGTTTTCCCCACTTCCAAAGATAGCATAGAAGATCATGCAAATTAATACGTATAAATGTGGTGATGTATGCTAAGAATAAATGTTTTAAGGCAAAATGCCCAGAAGTTATAAGGAAGACGCATGTAACCATGCAGGTTGGGACTGCCATCCCTGAACCTTGGAGCTTTTGCAGATATCTTAACAAATCAATAGCTGTAACAGTTTTTTCCCCTTGAAGAATCTTTGCCTGATAATGCATTTGGGCCCTGGTGCAAAATTCTTTGCATTTGGATTTGAAGGAACTTGCTGCTTCGTTTATAATCATTTTGGTAGGCATATTGAGATTAAAACAAACATTCTATGAAATGTCTTCTGCTCTGTATTTTTCTCTAGTTCTTTTTCTTTGTATATGCCCATGAGTGTGTGCTACCCATTGGGTTGTGCTGTCCTACCATGGGATGTGGAAGCTATTTTTTTGGAGCTCTGTATTGGCTATGTAGATTAGGAAAAATATGTACACAAAGCCATCAACATATGAATATGTTATTAACTAAGTTGAGGTGGCTTGAGACAGTTTTAGGATACATAAATGAGCTATTTTAAGTGTATGCTCCAAATGTGTTTTTCTTCATGTAGAACTGAATGATTTCATCATCCAACTTGATGAGGAAGTAGAAGGTATGCAGAGTACCATTCTAGTCCTACAGCAACAATTGAAGGAGACTCGCCAGCAGTTGGTTCAGTATCAGCAGCAGCAGCAGCAGTCACAAACCTCAGCCCCAGGTAGCAGCCGGACTCCAACTTCAGAAACTGCAGACCAGGGAGAAGCCATGAGCAAAGACTGCAGTCGTATGGCAAATGGACCAAGCAATGGCAGCTCGTCTCATCAGAGGACAGCTGGGCCTGGTTTTTATAGAGAGGGCAGTGGAACAGAGGATGACTTTCCACCCTCACCAAGCAATGGTAATAAGCTTTCCAACCACTCTGAAGATAGAACTGGCAGAGGATCTGGTAGCTATATAAATCAACTCAGTACTGGGTACGAAAGTGTAGACTCTCCCACTGGTAGTGAGAATTCTCTAACTCACCATTCAAATGACACAGACTCCAATCACGATTCTCAAGAGGAGAAAACGGTCAGTGTGAAAGGTAACAGAACTGCGGGGTCTCGTCATGTTCAGAATGGTTTGGACTCAAATGTCAATGTACAGGGTTCAGTTTTGTAACCTTTTTTCTGCAACATTTTTATATAGTGTCGTTTAAATTGGGAGAAGAAACTGTCCAGAACTGTTCAGATTAGTGCATATATGTCACAATTCTGCCTTTGTGGGTTTTTTGCTTCGATACCTCTGCCACTTCTGAAATTTTAACAATTACATTGAATGTTGCTAAAAGGATGTTTGTGTAGGCTCAAGATATTTTTGAGTTAATGTGAAGTTGAAACGAATTTTATTTCCAGGTATAACACAATGATGTCTGTACAAATCTGTGTATATCTAGAACTTGTGCTGCGTAAGGGCATTCTTTACTCATACTGTTATAACACTCAAATTGTCATAATAGTTGTGAGGTAATGACTGCCAAGTTTGCCCAGTACAGTAGTTTTATAACTAAAATGAACTTGGTGAAGGAGTCCTGTAGTAGTCTGTGTTCCAGTTTTGCCACCATGCATCTGTGCGTTCTCTTTAGGTGACCGAATGTTTAAGAATTTTGTGTGCATAGTTACTCGGTTTAAGAACTGTTGTATCCTGTTAATGCATATTGCTCTGTGACTCCAATATTATCTTAACTGTACTGACCAAACCTAAATAAAGATTTTTAATAATGTAATTTATTTAGTCCTTCTGTGTTTGTCTTGTGCAGACTTGTTGGGCTTTTCTTTACTCCAGTTTATATAGAACCCTTCATTATAATATGCAGTCTTCATTGTAATAGATAAAAGCATGTACTTGAAAGTCATTTAAGCTTTATGGTGCTCTTATCAGTATACAGTATGTGGCCCCTTTCTCATAGTGAATGTACAGCTCTTGCCACTGAAGCTTTTTTTAAAAAAATGCAAGTGGTACATTTTGCTGTGGACATGAAGTATATAGTTGCCTCAGGAATGTGCTTAAATGAAGTGACTGAAAATTTTCCATAGTGGAAATCCATAGATGTGCTTATCATGGGATAAAGAGGACATCTAAGCACACATTTTCTGTGGGAGAATTGGAATTCTGAATTGCTGGTTTAAACATCAACCATCCTCTTTAAGTGCATTTAACTAGAATGGATATGTCAAACACTGTCATAGTACAATTTTTGCAATGCTTTGTGAAAATGATTGGGAGAGGTAGGATTTTGTTTCCAAGGTGCCTTACATCTACATGTCAAACTCCTTTATGCTTCAATGTGACACAGTACCAAAGCAAAAACTCTGAAACCCTAGTGCAAACTTCCATACATTGGCATGCAATTACATATGGCTTTTCCAGACCTCGTTCATGATTTATGTGTTGCAGAAGCATTTAACTTAAACCCTTCCAAAATCCACCTTCAGTGGATGACACTGGGTTCTGATATTATGAAAAAGAAAACAGCCTATCCACTTAGTGCACACCATTTATTATCTCTATACATGTTAATTCCACCCACCCCATGGCCTTTTTGCTAAGCTAAAAAGTTCCAAATGAAACTTTCCTTCCTATGTTGCTTCAATCCTCTTATTTCATTTGCCAATTAATGCATATTTTACAACCCTACAGTAAGCTTTTTGAAATGGAGTGATGAAAAGTACGCAGTATTCAAAGTGTGGTTGCACAGTAGATTTGTATACAGTCACTGATACTTGGCAATGGTTATTTCAGTCAATTTGGTAACTACCAACAGTAACCCCTAGAGTGCCTGGCATTCAGAACCTTTGAGGAAGCAGTATCTTGAATTTCGTCTCAAGTTTAAATCTTTTGTATTATTTTAGTAGTAGGCTAACTCCTATAAACTAAAAAAATTGTTCAGTAGCACCTTAGAGACCAACTAAGTTTGTTCTTGGTACAGTCATATCTCGGGTTGAAGTTGCTTCAGGTTGAACATTTTTGGGTTGCGCTCGAGGTGACCCGGAAGTAACGGAACGCATTACTTCCGGGTTTTGTCGCTCGCGCATGCGCAGACGGTCAAAATGACATCGTGCACGGAACCGGCAAATTGCGACGCATGCAGACGCGAGTTGCGTTTGCTTCAGGATGCGAACGGGGCTCCGGAACGGATCCCGTTTGTATCCAGAGATACCACTGTATAAGCTTTCGTGTGCATGCACACTTCTTCAGATCTGCACACTTCTTTCGTCTGCATGCAGACGAAAGCTTATACCAAGAACAAACTTAGTTGGTCTTAAGGTGCTACTGGACATTTTTTATATATATTTCCTCTAAACTAGTTCTTTTGTAATAGAAGTCCAGAATCATTAAGGTGGAACCAGCCTCTTCAGTATGAATCTGACTGACTACTTAGGATCACTTGCATGATCAGAAATGGATATTCTTTCTCCAGTTGCTCACCATATATTCTAAGGAAGGGGGTTGGCTTTTCTGGCTATAAATATGTGAAGAATCCCCTCAGTTCATTTGTCTCCGTGGAGCCATCCAGCCAGATGCAATGTAAAGCTTTGCCCTTTCTCAAAGTCTCTTCCCTGCAAGGCACTCTGCACGTGCTCTTGAAATCAAAGCCTCCTCAAGCAAGTACAACCTAACTAGCTAATGTAGTTTTGACTGTTTGAAATAATTTTGAAGTGTGATTTGTTGCCCAATCTTTTACTTACCCCACCCCGTTCTAAATACATTGACAACTTCATTAGTATAAAAAGGTATCTAGACAGCCTAGTTTCTCCCCCCCCCAAGGTAGGATTGGCCTGTTGGCCTATCCAGATTCCTTTCTGAGAAACTATTAAAGAGGGTCTGCCAGTAGGGAAACCGCGCCCCCCCAGTCCTGATAAGTCACAGTCCCATTGCCTGCCTAGCTTCTGGTATATTTTAAAAAATGCTTATTGTTGGACTTAAGTCTTTAAAGGGAGGTGCCGCTCATATCTCTCTTCTGCATCCCCCATTGTCTGCTTCCATTTCTTTATCAAAGCTCTGTGTTCTTAGTTGAGCAACTGAGCAACTTCTAAAAGCTTCTTGACTTGGTTAACCATGCTGACATCCTCTTGGCCTTGGTGGTGCCTTTCCTGATCTGTTCTATACCAGCTAGGCTTAGTGTGCTTTTGAACAGCTCCCAAGCTGCCTGGAGAGATTTGACCTTCTTGTGACTTTCAACTTCCTTTTTACCAATCTTTGTGGAAAGTTTCCTCTTGAAATCAAATGGGATTGCATTGGACTTTCTTGGCAGTTGTCCATTTTCATACGTAGAAATTGAGAGCACTGTTCAGTTTCCAAATGATTTAAGAACATACCTTGCACCAGGTCTTGGGTGACACTTTAAGTCCAGAGTCACTTCACCTGTTTGGTTCCATGACCAACTGTTCTAGGTCACAGTCCTTAGGGTATCTAGAATCTACCTCGTTGTGACCAGAACATACTAGATTTATGTGAGAGTTGTTGCCCATTAGCACACTGCCAACGTTGGGTGCCTGCTTGATTTTACACTCTCTCCACCATAATCACCCAAGACAATTTGGTCAGGATGGCAATAATACTTGATATTCTCACCTAAAGTGATTTTGTGAGGGGAGTCTGCCTTGTCTGAGATTTATAATTTGTTGTGACCCTATGGCCACCTTAACATACAGTGACACCATTCAGTATGCTCTTCTTTGCTAAATTTGTATTCAGATAACCGTATCCCACTGGTTCGTCTCCTATCCTTCCTGTTTCTGTTATGCACATTGCACACTATGTTCTAATTTACCATTCTATACTCTCAACTCCACCATCTTGGCTTCTCATATTGGCATACCTGTAGAAGGCTTCTGTCTGGCACATGCATTTTCCCCTGTGGCTCTTCAGCTATTATGTTCTACAATCTGCCTTGTTTTGCCCTGTCAGTGCATGGGCTATCAAGTAGATTTTAGCACTCATTAATTCCAAAGTGTGTGGTCTTTTGCTATCTTTCTCCCCAGAGGTCAGTGTAAAAGCTCTACAGTATCAGGGTGAAATAAATTGGGTTCCTCCAAATTATTTTTCTGGAGGTTATTCTCTTTTCCTTGGATAGTATTTCCCAAAGAACTCTAGAGTGACTCACTAGGATTCCCCCCTCCCCTAAAATCTTGAGGTTGTAAGTTCTATATGGATGCATGGGTGTAGCCAGGATTTTTGTTAGGGGGGCAGAGCCTCAGCTATATATTTTATTGATTTTTATTGATGAGGCAGCTGCCCCTCCCTGCTGCCCTTGGCTAGGTCCATGTATGGATGTTCCCACCAGTCCTTTTTCTGGAGGATAAGGGACCCTCTCTCAGTCTATATCTTGTAGTTGGGACACCTGCCTACTATTTAAAATAGATCAGTAATCCCGTTTGTCATTCTGCATTAGTACATTTAGTTCAAATTCTGGATTTAAAAAACCAGCCATTAATAAGTTAGAAAAGGTAAACAATTGCACTTTCTGTCAGCCAGCGATGAAGAATTGACTGCAACAAGTGTTAAGAGGTGTTTTTCATGGAGTGTACTTATGTAGTTTGTATTCTTCTAAGCGATATTATTAGCCGCTGGGTGCTGTGCATGGAGTAGGAGCCCCTAAAGGGGGGGGGGTGTCCTTAGGGAGAAGCAGCCCTGGAGGCCACTATGGGGCAAGCAAGAGTTCCAGTACAGAGACGAAATGGGGATGGAAATACCACCTCCTTGGTTTCTGACATTAACCGAGTCAGCTCTTGTCAGCTATTTGACAAGAGACTGTGGAAACATGTCAATCGTGAGCAGACCACCTCTCTACGGCCCAAGTACTGGTTTTAAATGTGCAGTAAGAGAATTCAAATTTTGCATGGAGATGCATTCTGCTTTGGTTTCGCAACATCCAAAGGCGCTTTTATGGAAATTCCCGCGCTACTCCTAAAGGAAGAGGCCCGCCGCAGCGCCGCCGCTCGCAAGCCTCTCCGAAGAAGGCAGGCTCTCCCGGCGGCCCCCTTAGGAGCCAAGGCCAGAGCTGCGCAGCAGACGCAGCCTGGTCGCGAAGGCCGCTTTATTTCATAGCGCGCCGAGGCCAAGTTGCCCTTGCCTCGCCCGCGTCAAGGCCTGGGCCCGCCGCTTCTTCATTATTGGCGGGCGGAGAGGCGTCTCCCCGCCCCAGGCAGCAGCAGCCGGGAGAGGAGGGGCCGCGCAGGCGTTTCGCGGAACGAGGCCACCAGACGGCGAGGCGAGTGGGGCTACTGGGGCGCAGAGCGCGGCCGTGTCCTTTGGCGCTTCTCCTGCTGCTCCTGCTCCAAGCGGCGTCTCCATGATGCTGCTCTGCCGGCTGGTTTCCCAGGGCGGCTGCAGGTGAGAGTCCGGCGGCGGGGTCGCTCGGAAGCCCTTGAGCCGCCTCTGGCCAAGGGCACAGCGTGGTGGGCCCTGTCGGGGAGGCGGAGCAGCGGGCGGGACAGAAGAGGGAGGTGAACAAGGGAAGGGCGAGACTTGGCGCCGTGGAGTCAGGGGAGCGAGGGGGAAGCGGACCCCATTTAGAGCCAGGAGTCTGCGGCTCATGCAGGAGTTCGCCCGCCAAAGGGATAAAAGTGGGAGCCCCATAATATGCGCTTAATGTGGTGCTTGGTTGGCATATTATTGCACGAGGACTCGGGCAAAGCTCCCTTTCCAGCCGTGGAGCTCACTGGGCTGCTTGCTTTGGGCAAGTTGCACACTCTCGGCCTACCTCACGGGGTTGTTGTGAAGCTAACATTGAGTGGGGAACTGTAGAAGGATCATAAACTTCTTGGGGAAGGGAAGTCTTTTATAGCTGGGATTAGGAAAAAGAGTTTCCCGGTAAGTTTGAACTCTTACACCTTTCGCATTAAGGGCTCATCGTTTAAGCCCGTTCTGTTTGTCAGCGGCAGCTTGTAATTTAGATTTGTTAAAGAACATTAAAACGTTTCCCCCATCTGTTGGGGATGTGAAATGAGAGCCCGTAGCTGCTCTAGGAGTGACTGTGTGACCAAGAAGCTGATTCCCTGTTATTCAGGGTTTTGTATAACTTGCAGGGTGAGTTTACATACTCTCAAAAATATATATGTTTTATTAGTTTTTATTATAACAAACATCTTAAAACAGCAATCATTAAGAAAAAATAATAATTAAAATCAACTGTGTCATTTTACATACTGTTTATAGAATCAATACAATAGTGAAATGTAGGATTTCTACAATCCCTTGACTTCCCTCTCCATGGTTCCATTATTTTATTGTTAATTCATGCATGTCCTAGTCATATTTCCCTCCGTTCATATCTGTTTTTATCTATTATTATAATATTGCAATGTTTTTTTTTGAATCCTGCTGATGTATCAACATATGCTTTGACATATATGCAATAAAAATTTCCCACTCATTTTAAAATTTGTTACTGCCTGATTTCTGAGTCTGCCTGTTAAATTTGGCAATCTCTGCATATTGCATTAACTTAATTTGCCAATTTTTTGTGGGGAGTTTACATACTCTTGTTCTTCTGTAACTAATTTATGTATAAACGCAGCCTTATCTGGTGAAAGGGCAATGCAGTTATCTCCAGTTTGAGATACTGTACTGAAGAGGTTAAAAAGAGTTGCTCCACAAGACAAACAAGTGAAGTGAGTTTTAAATATGATCCCAGTGATGCTTTATGTTGAAGGGGTAAGCTGTTAAGTAGAAATTCTTGTGTTCTCTCTAGAAGAACTATGTGACCTAGTTAGCCAGATTCTCTTGTCAACACAGCGGTGTTACTGATGAAATGTTTCTGCAAGTGTTGCTCCTACTTGGCTATCCACTGCCCACCTGGGGTGTGTGTGTGTGTATGTGTGTGTGTGTGTCCCCTTTAAAGATTTCAGTTCAGGCATGTACAGTAAGTGTGAATTTACATGCATTTAACTTGTGCACATTCAGCCTTTATGCACTTGGCAAAAACAGTAAAAATAAAAGGGGGGTGGGGAGGGTTTGGCAATCCATTACACCATTGCTTGCTCCTTTTCTCTCTGTTTCAGTCTCCACCCCACCAAATGTATTTCAACAATTTGCCATTGGTGCTTCTGTTTGTTTTCCTCTATGTTAGGATAACAGCAGTTGTAACTGAGAGCCAGCGCGTTCAAGGATATTGTGATTGAGATGTCTGCTTGTGGGATACTTAAGTTCAAGGCCCTTTCAGCCTCGGTTCAGTTAAGTGGGGCTAGTGGTGATGAAGATAGCTGTGAGGATAAGTTAACATTCTAAAAGAAGAAATTATAAAGAATTCGGCTGGTCACATAATATAGCAAGATAAGAATCCTACATTTTTTATTTTTTATTTTGTTTCCTTCTCTTCCAGAAATAGCAGTAAACTGATTGCACCTCTTGGGTGTCTGGCATCTAGACAAAAGCATACTCTTCCTGACCTGCCTTATGATTATGGGGCCCTGCAACCTCACATAAGTGCAGAAATTATGCAACTTCACCACAGTAAACATCATGCTGCGTATGTAAATAATCTGAATGTTGCTGAAGAAAAATACAAAGAGGCCTTGGCAAAAGGTATGGGTAATTGTATATCTGTGTTACATGTCTGTCAGTGTGTGCTCACATGTTGTCTCTTGGGCTAAAGTTAGTACAGTACTTATTTGAGATAGAGGCCATGTTTTCCTAAAGTGGCCAGCTGCAGTGCAGGGGGGCTATAGTTTACACCTTAAGCTCCAGAAAGCATTTCAGACGCCTGGCGTAGGATCTCAGAATTAATAGTTATGAGATTTGAAGCCTTGTAACTAGAAATATGTCTGTACTAAAACTTATTACTGTAGTCATCTTTATTGGTACATTAGGAGTACCATTATATTACAGCTGTCACCTTGTCCAACTAGTAGTTGCACAAGAAAGGCAGATGAGGCTCAGAATTTGTACCTCCCAACTATTTTCTGTTGAATTTTAGAGTTAAGGCTGAATTGCATTGTTCTTTGTGGCTGAAACTATGCTGTATCTAAAGCAACGCTTATACCTTGTAGTTACATTTAAAATGTAATTTCTTATCAAACGTTGAGATTTTAATGAAATCTCCAGAGTTTTGCATTAATGCTAATGTGATTAAATGGGAAGTCCATGGAACTTTGTGATACTAATTTTAAACTCAAGAGCTATAGGCTGTTTTAAAATGTGGTGCATTTCTGCTGAGTCCAGTTAGTATTTCAGAGCCTTATAAGGAGGCATAAGGCTGAGAAATGATAAAGAAATATATAAGGTTAGAAATAATGGTTTTTCTTCCAAACTGCTGTAGTGTCACATTCTCACACTAAAACACCTATGATACGAGGGGAAGCTGCTGAGAGGCAAACACTGAAGAATTGCAACACATGTTGACTTGCTGTATATGTGGCTGTCTGAATGAGTTCAGCAATGTAATAGGTTGCTTTGAAAGACAGTAGAATGGAGCTGTAGGATTGCCCATCTTGGGCTGGACATTTGAGATTTGTTGTGTTCAGATTTGAGTACAGTGGTACCTCCGATTGCTCACAGGATCCGTTCCGGAGCTCCCGTCGGATTCCGAGGAATTCGCAATTGGAGGTGCCTGTTTTGCGCATAGAGTGCTTTTGCGCATGCGCACGTGGCGAAACCCGGAAAAATACTTCCGGGTTTGCTGCATGCGTAACCCGAAGGATATGCAACCAGAGGTGTACGTATCCAGAGTTACCACTGTATCTTATTGTCCCTCTGCAATGCCCATGTTGTTTTAATAGAGCTGTAATCTGTTGGATGTCAAGTTACATTGGTTGCAATCCTGTACCTATTTACTTGGGAGTAAAGCTGGTTGAAATCACTGGGATTTACTTCTGTGGAATTATATATAGGATTGCACTGTTCAATGCATTTTCAAAACAACATTGTCAAGTATTCAAAAAGACAATTCAAGTTTTTATTTTTTCTACAGTGTATGTATACAACTTCAGGGCTCTACACAGTTTTTCTCTGTAATTTTCCTCGCAAGCTTTACGGAGAAAGAAAGGAGGAAAATAACTCTTGCTATGAGAGTTAATGATTGTGCAGAGACAGGAATGCCTTTTGGCTGGTGGCTTCAAGATAAGCAAATTGGCCGTTTACTCCCTTTCTTTTTAGGCTGTATCCAAGAGCACTTTCTGAGTGCTGTCAATAGATACCTAGTCCAATGTACAAGAGTATTCTACTCAAACTACATGAAGCAGAAAATCTGCACTCAGTGGGTGCAAAGCAGATTTGTTGTTTAAAGAGACACTGAATCTCAGTTTGTGTTGAGTTGCACAACACCTCTCCCATCAGAGGAGCATTCTGTTGCAATGTAATGCAGGAAGGCTCTTTTGAAAAATCAAATGAAACAGTTGTCAGTTTCCAGAATCTTAAACTCTGAATTTTAAAAAAGAGGAAACCTAAACTTGATAAAGTACATACACATTTTTGTTGTGTAAATATTAGTTCAAAAATATGTCCAATATACTTCAGTGCAAAAAGCGGTATTAAAACCATCTCTGAAGTGCCCCCATCTTCCATTATAAGACAGGTGACAACAAGGAATAGGACCTTACTCAGGGTGCCTTGCCTTTGGGGTGTGTATTTTTAAAAGAAGCTGAAAACTTTCTTTTTTCTGACTGCTTGTTAACATGATTTGGTTCGGCTTTCTTGCTAATTTTAAATTGTTTTAAAGTTTATTACTTTAGATTTTAAATTAGCTGCTAGGATGGAGTATAAGTATTTTAAGCAAGTATTTGTAACTTTAGCAGTTCAGATTTACTTGTGCTATGGATTACATATTAATCAGACACATGCCTATATGTTAGCTGTCCTAGTTCTAGTGAGCCTAATTGTGGCCTGGCTAATTGTAGTGAGCCTGTCTGTAGGCTTTTTATCTATGCTTCTCAGTGCAGTAAAGCCAACACTACTTCTGCCCCTGAAGATCCAGTCGTCTTCAGTGAGCTTTTTGCCCTCCGTCACTATTCTCTGCATGCACACTTTACATAATCTAACATTCAAGAAAAAGAATGGGAATGTCAAGCACTAGTTTAGCTGCATCCTTGCTTGTTTCCCTGGCATGGGAAATTTCTGAGGCTTATTTCCCCCCCAGCCTTGTTCAACACTCCTGCATGCTGCTGCTGACTTCTCCTCTATCCTGGCTGCATGGCGCAGAAGGGACTCTACCAGCAGCAGTTCTCAGGAATTATGGAATTGTAGAGTTCTTTGTTAGGACTGTGCTTGAGGGGTAGGCAGATGAAAGAGGGCATCCCTTGTGTCTGCTTTCATACTGCCTAGAAGTACTCTCATTCTCATTTTAAACTCTTCTGCCCCTTTCTCGCATCTGGGACAGGGAAGTGGTAGCTGTAGCCCCTTGGAGCTAGTTTGATGTCCCGGGCTCAGCAGCACTGGAGGAATCCAAGCAAGACGTGAGAACAGGAGTTGTAGCTTTTGCAGAAGCTCCAGAGCACAGAAAGTACAAATTTCTCAACTCGTTTGGAAGGGAGCATAATGATGCAGCATAGTTGGACTTGAGGATCACCTACAGCATATTTATTCTGTTGGGAAGCACATGTCACAGTTTGCCTGAATTAAGGAGTATTTCTGAAGTGTTGTTCCCCAGCCTATGGGAGTAGGCGTAGAAATTTGGGCTCAGCAGTTTTATGTAAGGAATTCAAGGGTCAGTGCTGCCATTCCTCACATCTTCATTGTAATATGAACTCATTTAAGGGGGCATGCTAAAGAAGGAAATAAATTGGGCTAGAGGAAGAAGCATTTTTAGTATTGCCATATCCTCCTTTAAAAAGGGAGAAACTGGTAGTTTCTTGCCTGAGAGTCCCCAGGCAAATGAATGGAGATGGACCTGCTCTCTTGATTTGTCTGTCAGGGGTCAGCAAACTTTTTCAGCAGGGGGCCGGTCCACTGTCCCTCAGACCTTGTGGGGGGCCGGACTATATTTTTTTTGGGGGGGGGAATGAATGAATTCCTATGCCCCACAAATAACCCAGAGATGCATTTTAAATAAAAAGACACATTCTACTCATGTAAAAACATGCTGATTCCCAGACCATCTGCAGGCCGGATTTAGAAGGTGATTGGGCCGGATCCAGGCCCCGGGCCTTAGTTTGCCTACCCGTGATCTATGTGTTCCAAGAGACTTTGAGGAATGGTTGGTGGCAACTGAATAGTGGCAGACTATGCAGCCAAGCCAAAATTTTGGGATCCTTGCTTAAGGTGTGTGTATGTGTGTACACACATTCACACTCACAAAATATATATAAAGGTTGTGGATTTATATAGACTAGTGTATATGTTAAGGCACAACTCTTAAAATATCCAGAGTTATGGTAGGCAGAATTCAGTTCATGTCAGAGGAAGTAGAGGAGGAAGTTTGGTCAATTCCTCTTTCTCCCTGTGACCCCCTGAACAACTACTCAGGAGAAGTGGAAATTTTCAGGGAGTGGGGAGACAGTAGAAGAATCAGTGAAAATTTCCTTCATACACTTTTTTCCTCCATCTGGGAGCTTTTGCTGGAACAGCCAGTCTTGATCCTAATCCATTATTTGTATTTTTACTTTCTTTTCTAAGCTGCAATTCATTGATTCAAATTAACACTCTTAACTAAGTGGACTCCTCCTGGGGTAAGGAATAATTTGTTCTCTGCTAAGGCTTACTGTAGATGTTGCACTTAATTCTCTGTTCTTTGCAGGTGATGTGACTGCTCAGGTGTCTCTTCAGCCGGCTCTGAAGTTCAATGGTGGAGGTCACATTAATCACACTATCTTCTGGACAAACCTTTCTCCTAATGGTGGAGGAGAACCAAAAGGTTTGTAATCAAAGCATTTTAATGTTACACAGGACATTTGAAAAGCCCCACTCGATCAGACCAAATGCTAATGTATCATTTATTATAGCATCTTTAGTCCGTGTTCCAGTGTAGGTGATAGACAGCATAAGACAGCAAATAAAGGGTGTAATGCTTATCATGAAGCCAACAATGAAAACATCTTAAATGTTAAGAGTCGTCAACAGGCTTATCACAGCTATCTGCCAACCACCCATTCCCACCACCCTTCTGAGTAATACCCCTCCCCACCTTCTCACTATATAGAAGGATCTGGCAACTTCTGTTTCAGTGTATCTGAAGAAGTGTGCATGCACACGAAAGCTCATACCAAGAACTAACTTAGTTGGTCTTTAAGGTGCTACTGGAAGGAAAAAATTTTTTTTGTTTTGATCTTAAATAGCATTCAAGGTCAACAACAGCAGTAGGGAACATCAGATTGCATTCTCTTCCACTAAAGACCTGGGCAGAAAGCTTGCATCTTGACACTCCTCCCCACTTTGAAAAGGATATAGAGATGGGGCCAGGCACACCTCAGATGAAAGGGTATTTCAGAAATTGGGAATCACCACAGAAAAGGCCTCCCACACTGCTGCCTCACAAAAAAAACACACATTTATTGTCCAGCATTCTGTCTTAGCAGTGGCTAGCCTAATAACTATGGGAAGCCTCCAAGCAGCATATAATGCCAATGAGGCACTTTATCAAAAGCTTTTTTAAAAGTTTGAAGCATACAGTGCTCAGTTTGCATGTAATGTTAAGGCAAACCATGGCTTAGTGAGAACATGCAGCTTCCCAGAGAACAGTTTGTGGCCGCTGCTGTGAGCTACATTATGGTTTGTTTTAGTGTGTCATCCAAACTAGGCTTGCAGTTTGTCTCCTCCAGATGAACCACAATCTGTAAAACGATGAAAGTAATGCATGAATGGCTATGTGTTACTTATGGCACTAAATGTGACATTTGGAAGCAGAGCACTTCGAAAAGTGTAATGGTAGGCATGTCCTCTCTTAAGCCTCTTCCAAATGGCATGGGTGTTTGCACTTTAGCTTGTGGACAGGCTGTTGCCCACATGAGCTTCACACTGTTACCTGCTGTTCCCTTGGTTCTCTGGACAACTATCTAGATGTAATACTGGGTCGTGATGTTAGGTGGAGGTTGTGATCATTATGGATGATAAGATGCTTTTCAAAGGGAAAATCAGAATACATTATGGGGCACAGCTGATTAGTCATTGCAGCAGTCAGTGTACAAACTGAAATGTACCAAATGCTGTAGAATTCGGAGACGAGGCAAAGATCTACATCCGGGGCTGGTGCTGGTGATTTCTTAACCACAGTTACACAGTTATCAGCAGGCTGTAAGATCAGACACTCCCACCAGTCAGCCCTTGCTTTTCCTCCCACCCTTCCACAGGAAGTATTCTAGCATCATTCGTGTTAACTGGTTATCATTAACTGGAGTTCCCTGTTAAACAGCTTAAGACTGTTTATCAGAGACTGGTTAAGAGGGAAGCATGTTAGGGTTAACTGTTAATGCTGGTGCTGAGGTACTGCTTACCTATGGTTGAGACTGGCAAATGAAGGACTAGTGATCCTGCAACCGACTTCCATTCTATTGATTGTAAGATTTACATCTGTACCTATCCTCCTTACCTCTGAATTAATATGAATGATTTTTTGGAACATCAAATGGAAAGCTAATGAAGTGTGCTCTGTGTGTGAATTGTTATTATTATTTCCATTTATTAAGGGGAGCTAATGGAAGCTATTAAGCGTGATTTTGGCTCCTTTGCGAACTTCAAGGATAAGTTGACAACTCTTTCAGTTGGAGTCCAAGGCTCAGGATGGGGATGGCTCGGTTTTAATAAAGAACAGGGTCGACTGCAGGTGACTGCCTGTTCCAATCAGGATCCTCTTCAAGGGACTACAGGTGAGTTTCTCTAGCTGGAACTTGTCTACAATTGAAAGTACAATTTTTGCTATGCGGTAGATGAAAGCAGACACCAGCAGTTCTGCTCACCAGGGCAAAGGAAGAAGGACTCCCTGCTTTCACTTGCATAGCAGATTGAATAAGAAATCTACTTGTTTCCTCTTATCAAAACCTACTTGTGAGCAGGAAATAAAAATAAATATTTCTCTTCTTTTCTAGGTCTTGTTCCCCTTCTAGGAATTGATGTATGGGAGCATGCATATTATCTCCAGTATAAAAATGTTAGACCTGACTATCTCAAAGCTATTTGGAACGTGATAAACTGGGAAAACGTATCTTCGAGATATGCAGCTTGCAAAAAGTAGAGCAAAATCTTGTACAAGATCATTAAAGAAAGAACACTGTTATTCCTTGATCATTTTTGTAGTAACTTCTAGCAGTTTGTTTGCTAATTGCGCCACCACTTAAAATATTCAAGCTCATCAAAAGAAAGTTCTTAGCTCAATGTTTGCTTAATTTGGTGAAACTGCTCACTTGTTCTTCAAAAACAGGAATCCTTTATCCAGTGTTCTGAAAGAATACAATCCCTTATAAAACATCAGTATGGGATTACAACCGGTTCCTTTTGACAATGTGATTTGCTGCTTACTCTTTCGAGTGAGTTTCAAGGTGTATGTAATTCAAAGGGAAAGTCCAAAATAACAGCATTCTCAGAGCATTTTATAGACTATGAGCAGAATTCCTCTTCCTCTTCTCCCACTTGCAGCCCTTGCAAATCTCATCTGGGGTGTTGCCACTCTACAGAATATCAGGTTGGTGTGCAAAAGGGGGAGTCCTGTTGTGGAGTGCAAATCTGTTTGTCTTGAGGATGGGCACCATTGAATATTGCCCTATGTTTGAATTAAATGCTGTTGCGTATATTGTAGCCTACCGAAACCTTGAGTAAAAGGCAATTCGTTTTAGTCTTCCTAATAGCTGATCTTGCAAATGTTTGTTCGTTACAACATGAGGATTCCTAATGCATGTCAGCTGCTAAGAACAGTGGGTTAGCTTTCATGATTTTTGTCCTGCTGAAAGTGGAAAAAGGGAAAACAAAATACCCCGGAAAGATGCATTGCACCAAATGTATAGGATATCAGGTTTGTGGTTAAGTGTGTTTAATATATGTGTATTTGTCTTCAAATGGGAAGTATCCAATTGTTTGCTACTTCTGTAGGATGTATTAATAACGGATAATGAAATTATTTTCTAATATTGCTGTAACTGGCTTTCCTTTTTTGTACTGCAGTATTTGATTGGAAATCTGAACTTTGCTCTCGAAATAAAATCTATGAAGTTACTCTGCTACATGATTTAATATGTTTAAAGGCCCCACAAGGGCCTTATAATGAACACCTCAGACACATATTTACCACAGTAACCACAGAAACATCTTTATTCCTTCCCAGCAGCACCCCCACGCTACACCCCTGCTTTATGTGCCTAATAATATGTGGGGTTAGAGAAGGAAGAATTAGATGATTGAAGATAGATCAGAAGCTAAATGTTTATAATTTAATGGCATTAGTAGTGTTAAAACTTTGCCAGATTTCTTTGTTTTCACCAGTTCTACTCTTCAGTGTTGATCTTGTAAAATAGCACACCTATTAATCTAAGCTTCTACATCCTCAATTTTTTCCTCACTCATTCCTGTAAAGGAGACTGCTGCATGGGCCTTTATGCATTCTTATAGTCTTCTACACACATTGAGCTCTATGAATGCGTTACCTAGAAGCTGCATTATTCTACCCTCACATAAAGAAAACTCTAGTTTTCACCCAGAAAACTCTATGGCAAGTGCATATATGAGCTGTCAAACAGAATTCGAGCCAACGGCTAAATCTTCATCTTACAATGGAAGTGATACAGATGGACAAATCTCCAAGTGAAAACGTGAGACCCTTGTGCCTCTTGCATCTTATTGCAACTAAAGACAGTCTAGCTGTGATATGCTTTGGGAGCAGCACCTACAAAGTCATATTGGGCCACAAGAACACTAACAATTCCCATTTCTGTGGACTCAGACCTTTCCTTACCTCCCCAACTGTAGCAAGGAAGCCAATTCTTCAGTATACCTGCAGCCTATGCTGGTCCTGCAATCCCTGAAAGCCACAGCCACTGGTTCCCCTCTGTGTGCATCTTCATACTAGTCTCTGACTTTTCTTTCCCCATAATAAATGTGATATAACTGGAAGAACTCCATTTGCAACATCTAACTCGGATTGACTGAATTTTTGAATCCCAATGGATTCTCCATGAAACCATTTCACTTGCAAAAGCTTCAGTGTGAAAAGAAAATCACCTTATTTCTAATGTTATTGTGCAGTCTGGTCCTATGCATATTTACTCACAGGTAACATAATGGGATTGCAGCTTTACGAGGGCTTTGCAGTGGAGGGAGTTGACAGGTGCTGTGATTATACCCGCCATATAAATTCAGGCCTCATTTTATGTCATTGCATGCGATTCCAAGAGAAGTATGGCTTTAATAGGGAAGGGGGTTCTGTTGACCGGAGATCAAATGTGAGGTTTACATGTTGTGCAGTTATGTCTATAAAGCTGCAATTCTGGGTGAATACAGAAAAGTAGCCCTTTACCCAAGTAGTTAATCAGGGTGTTCATGTAACTGAGTGGCAATCTGGTTGTCTTCTTGTTGTTTAGTCGTGTCCAACTCTTTGTGACCCCATGGACCAGAGCACGCCAGGCACTCCTGTCTTCCACTGCCTCCTGCAGTTTGGTCAAACTCATGTTAGGAGCTTTGAGAACACTGTCCAACCATCTCGTCCTCTGTCGTCCCCTTCTCCTTGTGCCCTCCATCTTTCCCAACATCAGGGTCTTTTCCAGGGAGTCTTCTCTTCTCATGAGGTGGCCAAAGTACTGGAGCCTCAGCTTCAGGATCTGTCCTTCCAGTGAGCACTCAGGGCTGATTTCCTTAAGAATGGATAGGTTGGATCTTCTTGCAGTCCATGGGACTCTCAAGGGTCTCCTCCAGCACCATAATTCAAAAGCATCAATTCTTCAGCGATCAGACTTCTTTATGGTCCAGCTCTCACTTCCATACATCGCTACTGCGAAAACCATAGCTTTAACTATACAGACCTTTGTCGGCAAGGTGATGTCTCTGCTGCCACCATCTGCTAGGAGGCAGAGGTGGCAAATGGAACATCCCACCCTATGCTGAATATTCCCTGGAAGAGAGTCCCCACCTCCAGAACATAGCTTTCTATTATTAAATGTCAAACTGTAACTCTCTAACTTTACCAGCAGGTGCTGCTGCAGTACCATACTTAGAAAATGGGTTTGGCTTACAGAATCTCTTTAATAAGATTGTAGCCCAACACTGTTTTCTTTTAGCTTTCTTTTTGGACCGTTTGACACACCATCACCCGCTTTATTAGGGGAAGTTTAGTAAATAGGTTCTGCAAGCTGTTTGCTGTATGCATGAGGGCACATGATGCAGCTGATGCCAAGGAAGTCTGGGTCTGGACACTGTCTGGATGGGAGACTGTCTTGTGAAGCCCATGCCTTGAGTCCACGACGGAAGAAAGGTGTGGAATAAATGCACGGAATAAAGGAATTTGACAATATAACAAGGAACAGTGGAAACTTGCATCTTTCTGAATATTCTGAAGTTATAACAACAGAATCCCCTTTCCTTCCCTCTTGCAACCAATTTAATTGCTTCTTTTCTCCGAATAAAATTATTGTTTGAAATAGGGGTTTATTATGGCCACCCCTTTTACCAATAAGGTTTTATTCAGTGAAACAGTGAAAGATACTTCAGATTTGTCCAGATTGTAAACAAATTATTTTGAGGGACTCCAGTTTGTAAAAGGAAGCCGACAAATACATAATCTTTGAATCAAGTTTTTCTTTTTTAATCTCCTCTCCACCCCACACTTGTGCTTAACAACTTAACATTTGAGACAATGTGTTTTTTATTATCTTGGCAGTCACAGATACTGATTTGAAAACTGCTTTGCCTCAGGAAATAATGTGCCTAGCAAAATTTGTGTGCACAGAAGACATGACCAAATGCATGGACTCTTGCCAGTAGAGGGAGATCGTTATCCACTTCATCTTCTAGCGCAGTTCAAATTATTAGGAATTTTGCTGCACTGTGAAGCCCACGTAACTCACTGAATAAATAAGACCATTTTGCTTCATGCTCACACTTTGTGGAATGCTGTAAAGGACATCATGGTAGACTTTCTCCAAATGCTTTTACAATCTGTGGTGGATAGATAGGGGAAATGGATAGAAGATAAAAAAAACACACTTTATAATGGTGCAGTGAGTATTGGGAAGGGGCTATAGCAAAATAGCAGAGCATATATTTTGTATCCAAAAAGTCCGGGCAAAGTGTGATGTTGGAAGCTGGAAGGAATTTATCAGATTGTGCATATAGAATCAGAACTGTAGAGTTGGAAAGGACCACAACGGTCATCTAGGCCAAATCCTCTTCCATGCAGGAATCTTTTGCCCAACATGGAGCTCAAACCCACAACCCTGAGATTAAGAGTCTCATGCTCTAATGACTAAACAAGGAAAACAATCAAGACACCTTTTTTCAGGGAAACTTCTATACCACAGTGGTCATTGTCACTTTTAAAATAAATCAAAATTGGAGTGCATTCCACCTTGTGAGAACAGTATGCACGACCTTTAAAATACTATAAGAATAAAAGCAAAACATCCAGCACAAATTATCATGTTAGACATAAGGGCTCTAGTGTTGCCTTTCCCCTGATCTGCTAGTTTTCTGTGTGCATCAGAAAGCGCACCATTCCCTTCACACACAATTGTGATAGAGCTATATGGTCCACATGTTGTTGTTTTGTAATGAACATGTAAATGTATCCAAATATTTTTGAACATGTACTTGGGTTCAGAATATATACTAACTTCTTCCAACTGGTGCTTCTGTCTTACTTGTTTATTTTAATCGATGCTAAATGCCCACACTGTCATGCGCTGCTTCTATACCCTGCCAAATTTGCAAAGTTACGCAAAATCTGAACAAAAAAGGAGAAACAAGGAACTGCAAAAGCATCTCTGGGTTAAAGCGTTTGAAAAATGGACAGGCACATGCAAAACCCAAAGAAAACAGATATTGTGCACATCTGCACAAGCAGCTATCAGATAAAAAAAAAGGGGGGGCACAAAGATAGCTGTATTTTAGCAGGCTAGACTATTTGCCGAGCCCAGCATTGTCTATTTCTCTGAATGACAGTGGCACTTGCGTCTGTGGCAGAGACCTTTCATACCTGCTACCAAATCATTTTAACCAGAGATACCAGGGAGCTGAACTTGGAGTCTTCCTGTATCTTTATGTGCTCTACCACTGAGCTACGGCCTGTGCTTAAATATTAAATATTAAAAGTAGTGAAAGAAAGAAGCACGACATGGTAGGATTGGCGGGGCTTAGTGCAAAAAAAACATTTGACTATTGAAATATACATTTGGCCTCTGCTTAAACATATGGGGACACACAGACAAAAGCAGCAAAGAAGAGGCTGCAAAGGGCAGGACCGGTGAAACGATAAAATGTAAGAACCTAGTAAGAGCCCCACTGGATCAGGCCAAAGGTCCATCTAGTCTAGCATCCTGTAATCACAACGGCAGGTGAGAACATCTCAAAACATTTCTGGTGATAATTATTGTGGGGGGGGGGGAGGAAACATAATAAAAACCATAGCTCAGTTGGCAGAGCATGCAACCCTCAATCTCAGGGTCTTGAATTCAAGCCCCACACGGTCCCTTCCAACTATTCTATGATTCACTAATAGATTTTATTCCTTTGATTTATTTTTAAATATCCAGACTATCAAGAAAATGCATAAATACATTTTTAAATGGCTAATTGATGACTGGGAACCGGGGGTGGGGGAGGACCAATGATATGAGGCTACAGTCCGTCTGTCTTGCTGAGAATAGCTTACATCCTTAATGAATGAATGAAATAGGAATTGGGGTTGCTTCAGGCTATGGTTTAACTTCAGCAAAAGTGCAATGAAGCCACAGCAAGGTACAAGTGTCCATCTGCCTCTAAACTCACTGAGGATTTAATTGCATCCTCTTCAGCTGCCTTACATAGCAAGAGGTTATGTTTGTAGATACATACAGGGTAGAAAGGCTTGTGTTATACAGGACAGAATGGAGTGTGTATCTTGGAAGGAGAAAAACCCTTCATTTCTTGCAAAACAAAACACATCTGCTCTGCGCAATCCAGCTTTACATCTGGCAAAATAACTTTAATGAGTGCTGCACTCTTCACCTGGAGCTGTCATGTTGCCCATTTTCAAGCAACTGGACCTCTTTAGCCTGTCTAGGAGGCCTGCTCAAAATTCACCCTTATTTCCTGTTCCAAACTCAAGGAAGAGGAGGAGTTGCCCACACCAACTTGTTATGTCCTACTTTCAGGCTTCCCAACCAAAGATTTGGGTTGGCCACTGTGAAAACAGGATGCAATGCTTAAGAGCAGTTGTACCTTTTACCATCAGGGGAGACTACTTTGACCTCAGATCATGGGTGCCCAGCAGCACCAATGTCATGACATCACGGCCTCTGGAAGGAACCAGAAGTGGCATTGGAGGTTCTGTGAGGCCTAGGACACCACTTCCAAGGGTTTCCAAGGCCTCAGATGGGACCCGGAAGTCATGTCCAAGGCCCCGCAGAGTGGGTACTGAGCACCCACAACAATTTTTTTGTGGGTGCCTGGACCCCCCAGGGCCCTCTGGAGTTGGTGCCAGTGGACCAGATGAGGCAAAGTTATTCCTTCCTAGCCCTTCACGGCCTAGGACCCTCGTACCTACGAGACCGCTCCTCCCGGTATGCCCCACGGAGAGCCTCAAGGTCCATAAATAGCAACACCCTAGTGGTCCTGGCCCCTAAGGAAGTTAGATTTGCCTCAACCAGAGTCAGGGTCTTCTCAACACTGGCTCCGGCCTGGTGGAACGCTCTGCCTCATGAGACCAGGGCCCTGCAGGATCTGATTTCTTTCCGCAGGGCCTGTAAGACAGAGTTGTTCCGCCTGGCCTTTGGCTTGGAGCCAATTTGATTCCCTCCCCCTCTTTCTTTTTCCCTTTCCTTCTCCTCCTGCGTTGAGGCTACATTTTAATATTTTAATGTTGTATTTTATTTTTGTTTTTAAGTTGTAATCATTCAACTTGTTTTTATTATTGCTTGTAAGCCGCTCTGAGCCCAGCCTTGGCTGGGGAGGGCGGGGTATAAATAAAACATTATTATTATTATTATTATTATTATTATTATTATTATTATTCTTCTTCTTCTTCTTCTTTTTTGGACTAACAGAGTTTAAAGGGTTTTCTTTTTTCCTACGTTCTCCTAAGCTTTTATGAGGATTAGTTGAACGGAGCTGCTAAATTTTGGTCTGCAAATGGAAGGTTTTTTTAAAAAAAATTAAATAAAATCCCTGGCTGTGTTCAGTTTTATCTCATGCAGTATGTTTGGAGAGATGACATTGTGAGAAACCAGAGATAATCTCACTTCCAGGAATGGCAACGACCCCAGGCAATTTGTGTAATCCACAAAGCAACTCATGTCAAACTAACTTCATTTCTTCTTTCTCTGGGATAAAAACACACACAGAGACACAAACGTAAAAGGATGAAATGCAGTGGTGATCAGGTTTAGGTTATAAATCTATTAAAGCCATTAAGGTAAGACAAATTAAGGAAAGGTGACACTGAACACAGAAGTCTTCTAGGATGGACCAACAGTTTATTGTTATTATTTTTAGAAGAGAAATAATGTAAATAAGGGCCTGCTAAGCAGTATTTGATACAAAATGTGCATTCCCCCCTATATATGTCTTGTAAATATTTCAAACTTCTGCCTGCCCCCAGTGGGACACTGTTGTGAGTGCCACATGTCTAAAGAGGGCCCTCCATTTATAGGTTGAGGTGGCTTTCCAACAACAATATCATGGTGTATTTGAAATATTTATTCAAGACCAAAGCATATGTTACTGTTTTGGAGTTCCAGTGCAAATCTGAGGGATTTAGGGATATATATGGAAGTTTCTGCAAATTAGTTCTGGCCTAGATTTGGTTGACTGGGCAACGTTTTAGGGAATTTATGGAAGTGGGCACTTTTCAAAAAAAACTTGGGGTCTCTAGAGGGGAAAAAAACATGTGTTTACTACACAGGGCTATCCCCCTGTCCCTGCCTCTTGTCCCGACCAGTGGCTTATTTTGTCTTTGTAAGGTAAAGGCATAGTAACAGTCTGAAAATACTCCAACTTTCTAGCAACCTCCACGAGCCAACTTGGAGTGGAGCTCTTACTAGCGTGGCAGACTGGAAAGACAGCAAGCAATGCCAAATACATTCAACACACATACACACACACTGCTTCTAGCTGCAGTCTACCTATAAACGCTCAAGCCTGTTATAATTCCTGGAGTTGGCCAAAATGTGTCATTTTGGACCAGGCAACTGATCACATCCTTGACAAAGTAGGCAATGGAATAACTGCAAATTATTCTTTGCCTGTTAAACCCAGAGAAGCTAGCCTTATGAAAAACGAAGCAGCATATAAATGGTTATGTCTCAATTTTGAACCGCTGATGCCTTTGGGAACATTCTAGGATGCCCTTCTCCAGCTTGGTACCTTTCAAGAGAAGTGCATCCGGCTTCACTTTGAAAGATGTAGGCGGGACCCCTGGGCCTGAACCTGCTTTTCTTGAGAAGGCAGTCTGAGGAAGTGAGGCAAATAGTGGTGAGAATAAATGAAGTTCTGGGCCTTATTGACTGGGTCTGGGTGGCCATCCACCTGAGCATTTTTAAATAACATATACAGTGGTTCCTCGAGTTACAAACGCCTCAGGTTACAAACACTTCAGGTTACAAACTCCGCTAGCCTGGAAGAGTTACCTCGCTGAGAACTTTGCCCCAGGATGAGAATGGAAATCGTGTGCTGGTGGCGCAGCGGCAGCAAGAGGCCCCATTAGCGAAAGCACACCTCTAGTTAAGAACAGTTTCAGGTTAAGAACAGACCTCCGGAACGAATTAAGTTCATAACTATTAAGTTCATAACTAGAGGTACCACTGTATATGCAATTGCTTATCTTCTAATAAAAGTATGTAACTTGACCATAAGATCAGTGTACCTACCCAATGGCTGGGAAGTGGCCAATAATAACCATTTCAAAAATGGGATCCAGAGGGTATTTGGAGAATCATAGGCCACTTAGCTTAACATCTGGGAAAACTGATGGAAAACATTATTAAGAATAAAGTTATCATATCGAAGATCAAGTCTTGCGGATGCAGAACTTTTGACAGAGTACCGCATCCAAGAGCCTTGACTAAGCTGAGTCGTCAAGGAATAAGAATTACGAATCAGCAACAGGTTAAGGAACAGGAAGCAGAGAGAAGGAATAAGTAAGTGGGGACCTGACAGGGGAGAATAAGATGGTGTGCAGAAAGTGGATAGGAATAATTTCCCCTCTCTCATAATACTGGAACTTTGAGACACCCAATGATGCTGAATGTTGGAAGATTTGGGACAGACAAAATGAAGTGCTTCTTCACGTAGCACAAAGTTAAACGATAGAATTGGCTCCCACAAGATGTAAGGATGGCCACCAGCTTGGATGGCTTTCAAAGAGGATTAGACAAAAAATCATGGAGGAGTTATTGATAACTGCTGACCATGATGACTATGTCCTACCTCCACTGCCAGAGGCACTGTGCATCTGAATACCACTCGCTGGGGAGAACTGTTGAACTCAGGTGCTGCTTGCCACCTTCCCACAGGCATCTGGTTGGCCACTATGAGATCAGGATGCTGGGCTAGATAGACCATTGGCAGGCTCTTCTTAAGTTCTCATTGGCCTGTTTTTTGCCTCTTTAGATTTTTCTTCTTCTGTAAACATACAGATGCCTCACTCCAGTTTGCGGGTGACCCTGTTTAGCTTCTAAACTCACAACTTGAGTTCAGTATTAGAAAGAATTACAGTTAATCCTGTTCACTCAGTCACCACAGAATTCTGCTATTCTATCTGTTTGGCATAGTGGCTAAATTCTGTGCATCTTAGTCCACGTTAATTTCTTAGCAGCTACCTCTTTTAATTCTAACACTGTGACTTGGCATAATATTGCTTTTGAAAATTATCTCTAAAGACCTTTAACCTCCCCATTCTTCTGTTTAATGAGTAAGTATTTAAGCTTACCCTTTAACGTGTCAAGAGGGCTAGGAACATTAGCAAACTTTTTTAAAGAAAAACTATAGAAGGTGTGGTACAAAGCATGGGGAGGACATCTAGATTCATGCAGTGAACACCACAGGGATTGTCCTCCATTTGGAGATTAATGTGGGCCAAGATGAGCTCTTCCTGGCTTTTCTAATCCATTCTCTTTTAAGGGGAAACATCTGCTATAAGTATTTCTTTTTCCTTGAGAGGTTCTAGTTCTCTGTAATAAATATGCTTTCCATACGATTTTGATTTAAACGCAGAGAATGGGAGCCTCGTGGCCAAAAGACTTTCTCATGTGTGTTTATGTATGTTTTTTAAAACTGTCATGCGAGGTCAAACAAAAAACAATGCAGCCCTTGAATTGTGTGAGAGGCTGAATTGTAATCATGGAAAACAAGACGGACCGATGGAAACAACTGAAAACACATTTTGTCACTGCTGGTCTAGGTGCATATCCATGTGCTTTGCAAGTTTTGTTTATGCTTTATGAAAAAAACAATCCTTAAGGCATTAAAGAAAATCTCAAGTCTTTTATAGTCAGAATTTGTGGCACAACAGAGCCCTTACTTTGTCAAGGCCTAGCGTAGGGCAATTGCATCTGCAGAAATTAAGATTGCTTTAGCAAACCACTATCTCTCAGCTTCCCCTCACCCTGTTAGCACCATGGAGGTAAATATACATATCTATTTGGGACCTGAACCAAGGGTTTGAAGAAGAACTGATGCAACCTGAATCTGGGCCCTGAACTGATTCAGGTGGCTTCCACAGTGTTTAGGGTTTAGTATCCTAATTAAACATGTGGCCATGTGCAGAGTGCCTTTTCAGTTGAACTCACATCCATCTTCTCTGACATTTCCCTTTGTTCTGCTTGTTCCCTCCCCCCCCCCTCACTTCAGCCCAGCCACAAGCCTAACAACAAGCTATATATCCTGCCAAGAAAGGTGCAGCTAGTACTATGTGTTGAGAGAGAATCTCCCACTGCCCTGACCACAAGCCACACATGGAAATATGCTACATACTGTATCCGCCTGTTTAATTAGGGTACTAAACCCTAAACACTGAGAAGAAGCCAGGGTGGAAGGAGCCTGCGAGGTGCTGGCTGGCTCAAGGTGAGTTTTATGTCCGAGTGGGGATTTGAGCCCTGTTCTCCCAGGGTTGTTGTGGGGATTAAATGAAGAGCAGGTGGGAAACCATGTATGCTCAAGCTCCTTAGAGAACAAGGTGGGCTAGAAATGCAATAAACCAACCAATCAACAAATAAATTTGCTTTCACCTACACTGCACTCCCATCAGCCTCTGCCAGCGGAACCACACTGGCTGAGGTTGATGGGAACTACAGTTCAACAACATCTGGATAGCATTACATTGGTTACTCCTGTGGTGTTGTGTAGCCAGAGAAAAGTCTGCAGTGAGGAGGTGCATACTGAGGGGAGAAAGGGGCCATAGAACCAGACTCAGTGGGTCTGGCCACAGGTGGCACCACCTGCCCCTGAGGAACAAAAGCCCTACATCCAACAAGGGAATTCAGGAAAGGAAATAAGCTGAGAATATAGAGGAAGGCGAAGCGTCCCTGTCCAACAGACCGAGTGGGGTCAGCTCTTCTGCTGTATAAGCCACGTTGCTGTAACCATAAATTTGAAATAAAATATAGCCTGAAACTGTGCCTGGCCTCTGCTTCTAAATCAAGTGCCAATGAGTACAGATAAAAGCAACTGCCCTGCCGCAGTGCCTTGTGATCAACACTTGTACACTGGAGTGGGGGTGGAGTTAGCAGTTTTCAGAACATTTTCCACAAGTAGATATATAGCTAGAAACAGATGCTTTGTGTTGTGGAACGGTCAGAGTCAATTTTTTTTTTTAAAAAAAGATATTGGGAGAAGCCCTTCAGAGCATTCTTTTTCATTTTCTTTGTCTACATCCATTTGTTCAGTAGCTTTTTTTTTGCCTCACATCAGCTCCCCTGTTCAAAAAAAGAGAGTGGTTCACTGGCCAATGAGGACATGGAAACATCCACTGAAGGATAAATCTCTTTGTTTATTTGACACTGAAGGTTGAACCTCTTTCCCACATTGTTTAGTCTCAGGCTGCCACTTAATGGCATCATGAAACAATGGAAGGTATTTTGAAATATCCTTGTCACTTTCCCCTTTAGCATCTCCAAATGACTTGCCTGGAGCAGTGAAATGCTTGTCTCACTCTCCAGTCTGAAGGGTATTCCGTTTCTCTCTCTTCTCAAACTTTCCAGAGGAAATGCAAGACAAAAGCTGTTTTCATATTCCTTTACCCTGGAGGTGCCTGTCCTGTCCTCTAGCTTCCATCATCCCCAGCCAGCATGGCCAGCGGTCAGGGAAAATGGGAACTGTAGTCAGGGGAGACTGGACCATGAGGGTGAACACCCACCAACCTCAGTCAGCTCCCACCTGCCTACCTTCTTTCTTACACATGCTGGTCCTGTCACTTGCATATTGACTTATACAATCATAGAACAGTAGAGTTTGAAGGAACTGCAAGGGTCATCTGGTCCAGCCCCCTGCAATGCAGGAATCTCAGCTAAAGCATCCAAGACTATCCAAGGTCATCCAACCTCTGCTTAAAAACCTCCAAGGAATGTCCGGGAAGTGGCACTGGCTGTCAGCTTAGTCTCAGTGTTGCCCTTGTAGAACCAGTCCTAATGCTCACCAGCCATCGCTGCCGGCAGTCCTCCAACCCCAGGAGGGTCACAGGTTCCCTACCCCTAATTTATGCCATACTTTCAGTCCACAGAGTACTCTCTTACACCCTCACAGCCACTTAGGAGTGTCAGTGATCTCTGGCATTGCTGTGGTGTTCCAGTGAGCCCCCTCATGCTTTCAGTGAGCATGCCATGGGGTTGTGGGCACATGCCTGCTGGTCATGTCACTTGCGTGTTGACTTTGTGGCCACCATGCGCACGGCCAGAAGGCTAAATGGCAAGGGAGGGGTGCTGGCAGCAAATATGTTCTTTCTACCCTTTCCAGTGCTTGCTGAGCAAATGGCTCTCCACACACTTCCTGCATGGGAAGCGGTGTGCACATGATGTTAGCCACAGTTCATATCTACTCCATCGTTTCCAATGAAAAACTGTGTTTTAATGTGTTTTCCCCCAACAAACTTTGGCCCAAATTGAGAAAAAGAGTGACCTAACTGAGTTTTAAGCTAATAATAATAATATTTGTACCCCACCCATCTGACTGGTTGCCCCAGTGCTGCATTTCGCTGTCTAGGCAGAACGATGAGGGTGGAGGCGCTCCTTCAGGTATATAGGGCTGAAGCCATGTTGTGTACATACCTATGTAGGGACTAGATTGAACACCCCTAAAGACATTATTGATTTGCACTAAGAAGAGGGAGGAGGCAAGATCAAGAACAAAACCTTAGTGCTGGGATTGTTCAGTTGGCTAGAGCGTGGTGCTGATAACACCAAGGTTGCAGGTTCAAGACCTGCATGGGACAGCTGCATATTCCTGCATTGCAGGGAGTTGGACTAGATGATCCTCAGGGTCCCATTTCTTTCTGTTTCTTTTTCAGGTAAATACATAGATCAACCAGCATCAATCTGACAAACAGGAAGCTACAAAAGCAATGCAATACATAAAATGGATAAGTATTAATCTTATATAACCTTTTTGTAATCATACTTGAATCGTGAAGTTCAAATTTACTTCTTAGGTGCAGGTAAGGAGCCTTGACTATTAGTAACTGAGACATAAGATATAAAGTCCCATCATATGACATAAAAGTGTTCCAGAGATTCTTTACCTCTCTTCACACAAAGCTTGTAAGTTGTTGCTGATTTTTGTTTCCCCCCCAGTCACTGGTATACAATTCTATAACAGTGTTCAGTGTGCTGAGCTGGGTTTCGGCTTGTCACCCTGCGTGTAACTTTCTCTCTTTTCCCTGAAATTTTAATTCCAGCACTTTTCTGTAGTTATGGCTGGTGATAAACTTTTTACATGGTCTCCAGCTTTAGCCAAGAGGAAAGATTTCAAGCTGTGGAAATAAACTGAACACACTAACCAGACAGTGAACACAGTGGGTGTCACTTTCCATTCATTCTCATGAGGAAATCTGTCTTCATTCTAATATAATATTCTTACTGAATTTTGTGGGCTTTGCCTGGGAGTTTGATGAAATAACGAAATAACTGACAGTATGCCATATACGTTGCACTGTGCTATGCAGCATAATCCAATGTATGTTTATTCAAAAGTATGTCTGAGTGTAGCAGTACTTAATCCCTTGTGGATTTGTTTAGAGTTGTAGCCTTAGGCAAGAAAAAGAAAAAAGCACATTGATACAAGGATTCAATTTGTTCCACTTTTTAAAGGAAACCGGTGTCCTACCATGTGGGTTGGAGCTCAGTATTCCCTTTTTATATTTCTCTGAACTTTAAAATTCAGCTCTTGGCTCACAAAGATACCAAAATACACTAAGAAATGCACATTTTAGATTAAAATATTGTACATACAGAAATGCATATTTCAGGATAAAATGCATATAAACAATTTTCATCCCCCAGACCTGTGGTGCAATGGGTCAATGGATCTGGCTGTTAACCAGAAGATTAGTGGTTTTTGTCCACTAGGGATGGTTATGTGCAGGATTCCTGCATTGTAGAGGGTTGGACTAGATGACCCTCAGGTTCCCTCCCAACTTTACAATTCTATGATTCTATGTTCTAGGGTAAAATATATACAAAAATTGCAATTTTTGAAAAATATATAAAATTTCCTGGAGTTTTTTTTTTTTAAAAAATCTGAGCACATTTGAAACTGATGTGGTCTGGCAAGAGAGTGATCCAATCATCCTTACTGATGCACCTTTGAAGTATTCTTTAACAGTCTTTAACTAAATAACTGCATAATAACTTTCCTTTTTTCACAGAGTAATGCAGTTGCTTAAAGGCCAAACTGGACATGACTTAATTCATGCAGCTAGCAATTGTATGGAATGGTGTAGCAAACAGGTAAAATGTGTGTTGTGTCAGTCTAGATTGTGTCAGTCTAGATTAGGGACTTTCTAGCCCTAAATTCCATTGTTTCCATTTTGTCTGCTCACAGTTCTTCCCAATGCAGTTACATTTCAGTAAGCTTCCTCATCCAGACTAAGTCTGTTCCAAATTGTCTCACATTAAGTGAGCACGCGGGGCACTACCTTTAAATAAGTGCCTTTAAATCATCTCTATCTGTTCATAAGAAAATAACTAGACATGCCATATCTTGAAACAGTATGCATTGTCACTTTGATCTTTGTGTTTGAAAGCCGCTAGGTTGGATCTTCCAGTGCTAACTAAATCTGACTTGATGCCCTGCCAGATTTGGAGAAGTAGGAGCTCAGAAAGAGTGTTTTCGCGTGTGAAGCTTAAGAGCGTCTCTTGCTTCAATCAGTTCAATAATGCAAATATAATGCCCCTTCTGCATTGCAAATACATCTCCTCTGTGTTCTCTGCCACATGGTTAATATAAATAGCATGAGAGAAGCTTGGAAATTTAAACTTCAGATGTGAAGGCACCCGACATGTGTTGCTCATGCATTAAAGGGGAGTGAGTAGCAAAGGTGTGGCTGTTGCTTAAAATGTGATGTCCCTTATTTGGTTAATTAAAATATTCCTAGGCAAACTTTTTGAGTACTGCATTTCCAGAAAACATCAGCGATGCAAAATATAAATTCAAAGTCATTTCTACAATTACTCCAGAACTAAAAGCCAGTTATAATAACAACCTTCCAGCGTAGAATATAAAACTTAGTTTCCCAATTCATCCATTTCATAGTGCAGTACACACACACCATACATAATTTGCCTGAAACAAGTCTTCAAAGGCTTTCCAAAGGACTGGTGTGTGGCGATCTTCTTGAGGTTGACAGACAACAAATTCCAGAATCAAGATGCCACAGCTAAAAAGGGCTTCTTCTTTGTGCCTACGAAGTTCGCTAGCCTACAGGCAAAATGAGCATAGTCTCCATTAAAGATCTTATGTGTGGGCAGGTTGATATGGGTGCAAAACAACTTGGGCCCAAGCCCTTTAGGTTAAAGGTTTAAGGTTTAGGTGGAAAGGCTGAAACCAGTACTTTAAATTTTGCTCAGAAATGTGCAAGTAAACAGTGCAACTGGTATAATGAAGGTGTTATGCGGTCACCCTGGTGGTCAGAGTTTAAACCAGCTGAAGTTCCTGAGGTATCTTTCAAAAGAGCCCCACATAGAGCACATTACAGCAAAGTGTAGACATGGCCAGTGCATATAAGTGTGGCTAGGTCTCACTATTACTAACCTCATAATGCAGATTGTAAGGGTGGGGACTGAGTTAATAGTCGTTTGCCTAAGACCATCTATTGGGTTTGTGGCTGAAGTGAAATTCAAACCAGGGACTCTCCAGCTTACACACTGAGTGACTATGTAGCACTAGCTCTATATACATTACAAAAGTACCTGTTAGTCAACACCACTTTACAATCTCCCTATCTCACATATACTCTTGTATCTGTCCCCAACCTATTGTAATTTCTATAGGACTTACCATATTAATTTCGGTCATTTTCATTGTACGCAGGTTGTACATTGACAACAAAGGTATTGTTATTATTATTATTATTATTATTATTATTATTGACAGTGCTGGGATTCATGTTTTCTTTTAAATATTATTTATGCCTCTTTTTTAAAAAGTGCATGCAAACTCACGAACTGAGCCATGTACAAAACCACTTCCCTATGTTAATCCAGCATTTTCCTTTTAATGCGAACTCAGCTCTCCCTTACCACAAACAAGCCTTCTGGGCATATGAAGTATATTTCTTTGGCAGCAGCCTGGTTCTTTCCAGCCCTGCCTAACTCCAATTGCCCTTTGGGTGTGTGGCTCTGAGCTTCTCCCTCACATTTTAAGCCCGTGGTGTTTACAGCTTGTAAAAGGGATGTAGAGCTGGTCTGCTATTAAGTCGTCCAGGTTCCACCGCAGGTAATTGGTGGGGGTTTCTGAAAGCCGGAGTCAATAAAATGACTCCCCACCATAAAAGTGAATGTCTCGTGAAATGTTTGATTTGCCCAGCACTGTCACTTTTCTGTCTATGAGGGTTTTTTTGCCAAAATTGCAAAAAAAATGCTGTTTTTGAGTTATTTTTATGGAAAATCGGCCAAAGCAGCACTGCTAACATGGGCTGCCATACGTTCAGTTTTCCCCGGACATTTCACAAATTTCTACTCGGACACTGCTGCCAACTGCAGTATTCCAGCTATGGCAACCCTACCAAACATGTTCGTTCATGTCCTCTGTGTACTATGAGATGATGGTGATTAAATATCCAAAATCATGGCTTTAAAACATTAATCTGGAAGATGATTTGAAAGTGTCACTGCAGCCTTATATATTCTGGGCAGAAACAGTATTGGGGAAGTTTCTGCTGACTCCACTAACTTCCAGGTCATGCCTGTGTGTGTGTGTGTGTGTGTATGTCTCTCTCTCTCTCTCTCTGTGTGTGTGTGTATATATATTCATTGAAGAGTACTACTCTAAGATCAGGCCAATGCCTTGGATTTTAGAACAGGCTCAGGCTATTTATGGTTCTTTATCTTGAAACCAGACTTGGATTAGAAAGCCCTTCAAAGATAGGATTTGCCTTTGACAGTCTATCAAATGAAAAATCTCTCTGCTCCATTATTACAGATAGGGTGTGGGGAATCTGAATCAGTTTGCATTTAAAAATGAACCTGGCTAATTTTTACTTTCCAAAACAACACAATGCTAGCCTTCAAAATTTGCAGTTTTCCAGATTTTGCAATGAAATTCTCCAGCCAATGAATGCATGCAAAACTGCATATACTGCAGTAATATATCAATGAAAATGCATGTATTAAAAATGCATTGCATTGAGGAAAATTGCTTTGTGAAAATGGGTCTTTTAGGAGAATTTGCATACAAACATGTGCATATTAAGAAGAATTTGCTGGTGTATTTTCATGAGGCATTAAAAATAAACAAATCACAAACTGTTGTGGAAATGTGGAAAACTGAATTTAAGATTGGAAAAATGAGACACTGAGAAACTGAAATGGGATAGATTTGACCAGGCCATCCCTAATGCAGGCATGGTGCTTTGCAGAGTTCTAACCGCCACAGCCAACCACAAGCAAAGGGGGATTTTAATACAGAAACGTCTTTCAGCATAAAAGTAAAGCTGCTAAAGCTTCTGCTCACGTTATCTGCAGACCAACAAACACGCTGCTTATTCTGGAGTAACACTAGACAGAAATGGAAAGGATACAGAATGAAAAATCCAAGAGTGGCGTCTTGCTCCAGCCTGTAATACTAAGAGATTCTAAATCAAAAACCCCTTAATAGAAAGATTACTTGCTGTCTTTATTCCCAAAGATCCCACTAATACTTCTTCAGCTTCACAGATCAGTGCTGACTGAAGCTGTTGTGGCACATAAACTGGGTTTCATCCCTTTAAAAACCAAACAAGAGTTCATAAAAATATGGCTGTTTCGTTCAAATGGTCGAAACAGCATCCTGTATTCTGGAGCAGTATCAGGAACATTCATAACCAGATAAAGGTCTTTGGCTGGGGCCTGGAAAACAGCAAAAAACATAGCGTAGGCAGATGGGAGAGAGAGAAGCTCATAGAGCTGTGGTGGGCAGAAGATAAGGCCCACAGAGAGAGAAATTGACTGGAGACTGATGCCATGACGGTCCTCATTGCCACCAGCAGACTAAAATTGAACTGGGTTTCCATTTTAATTCCCACTGTAGTGCAAAGAAAGCAAGGCAAGACATTTCTGGTTGGAGAAGATTTGGGGACTCTACTCTGCCCTCTGCTGCAAACATTCAACTTCCACAATCAGGGAAAAAGTGACATCGACAAAAATGACCACATAATGTTGAGAATGCCAGGAGAGATGAAATTGGCACCACATTTCCAATGTGTGTGTCACCAGCTCAGTGTCAAAATATACAAGCTAGGACCACAAGCTAGAGTGCTTAATCTTATTAGTTTCAGTGAGCTTCACCATGTTTAACTTTGTGTCAGACTGTGGATAACATTGCACTGATGTGTCAGAGTCTCAACTACTTACTAGGGAGAGGTAGTTGAAAAATGGTGGCATCTTTCCTCGCCCTTATCTTCTGAATATCTGCTGGCTCCCCTAAATCACTGGGCATTTCTTTATTTATCTCCTGATCAGCATAATCCTAAGGAAATCCCACATGCACCCATCCCAATAGCTGCTTTTTATCCGAGCATTGCTGTTCTGCACAATTTTTAAGGGGTTCTCTTGGGATTCCAAATTCATGTGCCAAAAAATAAGCACATGAAACTGAGAGACCGGCAGGAATGTAGAAAGATGAAAGGTAATCACCTAGTCTGGAAGTCTGGAATTCTGACTTAAGGAGAGAAGACCCTCTATTCCTCCAGCTTTCAGAAATGACATCTTTTCAGGCTTTTCACGAAAACTTCCAAGGAAGAAGACCTACAGCCTACCAGGGCACCTTTCCTCAACAATTACTTTTGTGCAATTTTAACTTGTAAACCACCTGTTTTGGAAACCCCTGTGCCTAGGGGAAATTGACTATCATACCTTCCCCCAAAAGAGCCACAAGAATGGTAATTTGATGAGCATCTGATCTGTTGAAGATCTTTGCTCCAGTTTCCCCTGGGAATAGGAATGTCTTTATAGGGAGAAAGTTCTGGCACAGGCCAAGCCGCTGGAAGAGAAGGGGTCTGCAGAAGATAGGGTGGGGATATTCTTGGAAGGCAAAACAGTAACATTGTTCAGTGAACATGGGGGGGGGAGAAATCTCAATACAGATGTTTTCTTTAAAAAATTGGGGAACATCTGGCAATGGTAAACAAAGATCTTGACAATATGTGCTCTCAAAAGAAAACAGCAGCCAAATGACCTAGGACCTTTACAGATGATTTAACAAACCAGATTTCTCTTTCTCCGCTCTCTTCTTGCTAGACCAAATCCAGTGCTAGTAGCTCAAAATCTCATATCTGTATATTAGAAGGAGGTGAGTAGCCTTATGGTGGGATACAGCTGTGCTCATGCTCACCATGTACTGTGTTTAAAAAGAGGGGTGACGTGTGGTCAAGTGCCAGAGAGGGGAAGCACACAGTTATGAAAGATCCGCAGCTATAATTTCAAAAGATCAAAAAAAATGTTGGGAAATAGCTGCAAGCAGAATAGAAGGGAAAGCTTGCTCGTGTTCACTCCTTAAAATAATAGGACAAGAACTTCTGTGTGTGTTACAGGAGAGCAGCACTCATCCCCTATTTTTTTTTTTAAGGCACTCAAAAGCAGTCACTTTGCTTCTGCAATCCTTAGACATTTTTAAGCAAAAGAAACTTTCTTTCTTCTTTGGCAATCACACTTTAAACCCCCCCCAAAGCCCTCATCACTCTGTGCATGTTCCCTTACCTAGGTGTTTCACAGAGCTGCTTCCCTCCCTGCAACCATATACAAGACACCCATTTCTATCTAAGGAGACTTCCAAACTGTTGCTATTTTCGAGTGAGATTCTATTATGCACCAGCAAAGTCAAGTTGTTTGATAGGGAGGTCTTGTGCAATAAATCTGCTACCTTAAACAACAGGACTTTTTGCCATTAGGAAAGTGACTGGAAAATACAATGGAAAACATAGGATAACACTCGCTCTGATGCAACATCATCTAACCTCCCTGTAAACAAATAGGAATGAATGCTCATTAAGTAGCCAACATCATCTAATTTCCCTGCAAACAGATCAGGTTGAAGTGTCCCAGTCACTGATAGCAATATCAGTGCACAATGAGACCAGCAGTTAAGTGCATAAGCCATGGGTAGGCAAACTTAGGCCTGGGGGCCAGATCTGGCCCAATCGCCTTCTCAATCCGGCCCGTGGATGGTACAGGAATCAGCATGTTTTTACATGAGTAGAATGTGTCCATTTATTTAAAATGCATCTCTGGGTTATTTGTGGGGCATAGGAATTCATTCATCCCCCCCCCAATACAGTCCGGCCCCCAAAAGGTCTGAGGGACAGTGGACTGGCCCCCTGCTGCAAAGGTTTGCTGGCCCCTGGCATAAGCCCTTAGAGCTGACTCTGCAGCACACATCTGGCTGGCTGTGAGCTGCAGAGGGTCAAGAGATCTGGCCCTTGTGAGATTTTCTCTGTTTGTTAAGTCCAGAGGAGATCAGCCAAATTCAAATTGCAAATCTTAACATGCTCATAACAAAATTAGCTGTATTTCCTGAAAGGGTTGAGCAGGTTAGTCATGCCTCTAATACTAAGGGACATTTGGAAGTAAAATTTCAGTATGCAATTCTTTTACACAGGATCAGCTAAACTGGTGCTCCTTTTGGTTAGCCATTGCAGGCTGCATGAAGAAAGGACAGTGTTGCTCATTTTGGAAAGCCGATGAATGCATGGACAAGCGGCAGGGGAGGCTGGGGTCACACCTGCTGCCACCACTCCTGTCCTCTGCATGTCCCAGTCCTGCTGGGCATGTGACTCTTCTGAACCAGAAGTGCTCAGCTGCAGGCAGAAAGCCTGCCATGTGCAAGAGCTTTGCAAAAATAAAACTAAATGGCAATCTGTACATTGAGGCATGCTTCAGATAATGACATGCATCCCTGAAGCGGCCATGTCCTTTTGAAGAGGCTGTCCTTGTGGTTACTACCTACATGTGGAGCACAAGTCAGAACTGGGTTGCCAGGTCTGATTCTGCCCTGTGGTTTGGGTAGTTATGATTGAAATCT
Source organism: Podarcis filfolensis (assembly GCF_964270895.1). Taxonomy (NCBI): domain Eukaryota; kingdom Metazoa; phylum Chordata; class Lepidosauria; order Squamata; family Lacertidae; genus Podarcis; species Podarcis filfolensis. The sequence continues at coordinate 69,795,702 of NC_139606.1, read as the reverse complement.
GGGTGGATTTCTAAGGAGTTTTTCTTTATACAATTCTTTCCCCTGACGCTCCCCATCTCCAGTATGTTTTACTAGTTTTCTTTTCCACCCTGCTTCCCAGTACATTAATTAATCTTTTCAGTAAATAGAAACTGTCAACACATCTGGCAGAACGTACTTGCCCAGAAAAAGTGAAACCTTTGCTTCCTCTTAACAGCTGCTTTGCAAAAAGTTAAGATTGTACAGCACAATCCTATGCAGGTTTCCTCAGAAGTAAGCCCTGTGTTCCATGCAACTTACTTCGTAGTAAGTGTGTTTAGGATTGCAGGATTAATTTCTCATTTAAGCACGAAATACAGTGCTGGATTATTCTTTGAAGCATGTTTTCTTCCTGACAATGGGGCGGGGGTGGGTGGGAGAAAGGGATAGAGAAGATATACGTAAGAACTTGTTTCTTTTCAAAAATCCTATTTCTGAAAGATAATAAATTAAGCCATCTTTGTCTGAAGGTTCATCCACACTTCCACTTGTTCCATGCTTAGAAAACATGAGTCAGAGCGGTTTCCTTCTTGCCCTCTCCTTTCTCAGGGAAAACCTGCTCTTTAGCGATAAATTGGAACAAATGGCAATCCGCAGACAACCCAAATTGCTGTTTGCTCCAATTGAGCGCTAAAGAGCAGTTTTCCCCAGGGATAAGCAACCAGACAAGAGGAAGTGTGGATAAGCCCCCAGACTCCACCAAACTAAAGACAGTTGGAAATAACATTCCCTGACACAGGGCTGGCCCTATTATTAAGTAGAGTGAGGCACCCTGCCAAACTTCACCACAATCGCTTTCTCCCAACCACCTTCCATAAACTCCAAATCACCACAGGAATGATCAGTGCAAGGGCTCTTGGGATTGCAATTGCAAAGGCTTGTGGGATTGCTAGGAACTGTTTTTGTGCCTTTTCTGACCTTTTTGCGCTCTTTTAAATTCAGTTCTGGGTTCAACATGATGCACGTAAGCTCAGTTGTGCACATATTGCATGTGCATAAATGGTGGTGGTGTTGCCTATAGTCAACGTTGCTTTAGGCAGACCCCTTCTTTCCTTAAAGCAATATAAATGAAAAAAAGCCAAGATCCAAACAATTAGCAATAAAACACTCCATCCTATGCTCATGAGATCTATGACCATACTTGCATTGCTAAGCTTTAAAACAAGAGTTCAAAGTATGAGAAATATGAGGTCATTGTAGCACTAAAATCAAGCCACTGACGAAGAGATCAGTAGGCTATTCAAAGGGAAAGTACAAAGGGCTATCTTTCTGTCATCTCCCACCAAGAAAGCTTGATGGTGGCTTACAGGAACTGTGTTAACATGACTCAATGATAACACTTGAAACGGGATTCAGAACTTTGAACTAAAAAGGGTCTCTTCCCCACCTCCACCACTTTTTTTTTTTTTTTGTATCTCTGGCAGACTTGCTCTCAATTATGGTTAGCTGAAATAGCAAGCAGGGCTTGGCTCTGAAAAGTCTCTTATCTTGTTCCAAAAAACACTGAAATGCCCAGCACAATCTCGCTCTCTCTCTTTCCTGTTTTGTGGCATGCTGGGCTGATACATGCATGAGGGGCAGTGGTGTGGAAAGCAGCTTCCACATGGCTTCTTCTCATGCTCCAACCTACGGTAAACTCTGGATCCCACATGGGCGGGACCAGTGATGTACTGCCACTCAACCATGAAACAGAGAGCCAGGAGTTTCCAGTCAAGGGACATGTTATGTTAACCTTGTATTTGGTCATGGATTATGGTGATGAATAGCAGCCATACAAGGGAGAATCAAGTATGGGATCATGTTCTGGACAAAAATCCTTCCCCAAGCTATGATTTGTGTGGTACTGCTGTTGTCACCAATACATCTCTCCCCACTCCCCAAATAGTAACATTGATGTGTGTATTTGTGACTTTCATCCGGAGAAAGCGTGGGAATAAAAGTTGAAGGGAGGAATTCAACATTGTGCTCTTCTGATCATTCTATCAGTGCAAACATTTCAGCTTGCCAGATGGAACGATTCCTCTTTTCCTCACCCTGCACACTGTTCTAAGGGTTGTCCTTTTGAGAGATTGCAGTCAAACATAACTATGCATGACTGTTAGTTGGTGCATGAAGGGGTTAAGGACCACAGAGCTGTGTTGCTAGATAGACTCAGTTAGGTCATGCCCACTCTCCTCCAGAGAGGAAGTGATGCCTTTCTACCCCCTTCTCTCTTGTAAGCCACGAGAAGGATGTGTCTGTGCTTGTGCCCAAGCACAGACCACATGCTTGAAGCTACTTTGCTGTATTTTCTACCCAGTATAATTTTGCCTGTATTATCCTTGCTGCTGCATGGAACAATCTATAACTGAGACCTTGAAACTGTAAGTAAAGCATTTTAAACTTACTTAACAATGTGTGGCCTGCACATGGCAAGAGAGGTAGAATGAGGTCAGCTGCTGTGTGCAGCTGAATGAGATAAAAATGGTTTAACAACCTATATTCCTCATGCTATGCTGCTGCTCAACTTTTGTGAGTTTAAAACTCTGCTACTCAGGCTCTCTTTGTGCAAGCCCTGCATTTTGAATCCAAGCACCCTGCCATTTATTTTTGTTGTTTACCCACACACGAGTCCAAAGGGATTCAGATCTGGAAGAGGAGCAGGGAGCGCAGGGGAAGGAAAGGGGGGAAGACATGTACTAGCAGGAGCGCTTGCACTAGCGTCTGCTAGTGCACTGAGTTAGTTAAATCCAGGTCTAGCAACCCACCAGCATAATGATCCCTATACTTATTGCCCCTGACAGAAGGCAAATTCATATATACATGTTCACCACTCACTTGAGGCAGTGTTAAGTGGGAGCTGGCATGTCTGAAACAGCCAGCACAGAGCAAACCATATTCAGTGCATTCATATAATCTGAAAGGCAATGGTTTTCAGTGGAGACAGTAAATATGTCCTGTAAGCACTTAAGCTGGAGGCTTGGTCCAGCAGGGGTTTACTTATGCTCTTATCAAGCTGAATGACACATAGAATACTTTTAGATAGACTGTTTATTCACAGAAAATTTGGGCCCCAAAAAGTCCCAAAAGAAACGTGATCAAAAATTGTGCTGGAAAGTGTGGGAGAGCTGGCAATGTTATCTATAACCTCTGTGGAAACATATGAGGATGAATACTTCTTAGACAGGTGACATCAGCACAAGTTTCATTCGAACATAGTGTGAATAAACAGTCTTTCTGGAAGTTCCTATAGTCTATGTGATCATGACTCACATTTTCCTAAAACTCTGGATCACAGACCTTGAAATTTGGTTTAGGTGAAGGCTTGATGTGTCAGGAGAAAGCAAAATACCTCCAACAACACTGGACAAATCAGACAGTAATCAATCCTGAGAGGCAGGAGATGAATCTGTGGAAGAAACTGGCTCATCGGCTAGAGTGTGTGATTTTATAATCATTACTTAGTGTTGCCAGAGCCATATAGGTAGTTAAAAGTTTTAACATTAGCCAGGCCAGTTCATGTTCTAGCCAAAGATATCTATTTCTGTGAGTTTTTCATCCATTAGCTGCTCTGTGGTTTCTCTTCGGTCTCCAAATTAAAATAAAATGCTTTTTGGTCAAATATCTTTAAGGGACATCTCTTCTGCATTTTCCCCTACGGGGTCTGGAAAAGAAACAGAATTGCTGTTGTTTTTATATTTTTTCTTCAGCTATTCTATGTAGTTGAACTGCCTATACGGCTCTGGCAATGATAAGAAATGATGATAAAATCACATGCTCTAATCAAATGAGCCAGTTTCTTCCACAGGATCCTGTCCTGCTCTCTGATGACTGTATGATTTGTTCAATGTGTCACCGTAGCAGTGCTCCAAATGCTAATGCACACTCAGTTCACGTACCATAAACTCATCATCTGCTCCTTTCTCTTCCTAACAATACAAGTAATTTGCTTGTGTTGAAAAAGCTACCAGAGAAGAGAGTTGATGTGTGATGAAGACAGGAAGCAGCCAGGCTATTGTGAATCATTTCTGCTACTCGGTGCAAAGCTTGGCCTTATAAATCCCTCTGTGTGAAAAGAAATGTAATAGTACTGAAGCACTTTTTAGAGACAATAACCATTTTAATTAGCATTTAGAGCTCCACCTATAATATCTCAGTAACATTTACATCTCCCTGAAATAGGTTAGCATTCTTATGTTCACTTTTAGCAGTGCTAAAATCAGCCCACTGACATTTGCAGCAGTGGAGACAGGAAGAGTTCAATGACGGTTATTACTGACATTCTTAGAAGGTTTGAGCCTGGAGGTTTAAAGGCGTGTGAATAGGAATCACTGTTTGAATTTGAATAAAGGCCCAGTATGTTTCATGTTCCTGGTGTACCCTGCAACTAGATAGATAGATGAGATGATAGTTAGTTAGTTAGTTAGATGATAGATAGATTAGATAAACATTTCCAACTCTGTGACCATTTGCAGCCCGACAAGGCAAATAGATCTCTCCACCTCTTGCGTATCACCAGGCCTGCCAGTCATAGTTCACAATTATGTCTACTTTCTCTCAATTGAATTGCAGTAGCCTCATCCATGCAGAGTCCTTGTATCAGAGGCACCAGCTCCTGGGAGCCGAGCTCTTTTCAGCCCCTTCAATATTTTGGGGGTAGAGCTCGGCCCCCCCAACGTCCTAAAACATGGAGCCCAGTGAGGCATGGCTCCAGTGGCCTGCTCCTCCTCCTCCTGCCATGGAGGGAAAGGAGGGTTGAAGTAGCCTCCCACTGGTGGTGGCGCCAGGAGGCAGAGGAGGAGCCACTGGTCATTGAAGCTGCATGGCTGCTGTTTTCAGCTCTGCCCCTGATTCCTCCTGATGTCCTGATATCACCCGCCAGTTGTCCTTGCGTGTGATGTCACACATGTGACATTGGCCTCCCCCCCAATCACCCTTGCAAGCTGGCGCCTCTGCCTTGTTTGAATCATGGGCTTTGGCAGAAGCCCAATCATGCCGACAGCTGATGATAGCTCTGCCTAGTATTACTGGGGGGAAAGCCATTGGCCAGCGGAAGAGCATCTGCTTTGCATAGATATGATTCCAGGTTCAATCCCCAGCACTTCTAGGTAGAGCCGATAGTGGCTTCAGTCTGAAATCCTGGACAGGCCCTGTCAGTCAGCCAGCATACACCAAAGCAGAGCTGGGACTAATGTCCCAATATAAAGCAGCTTCCTCTGTTCATACACCTCTAACATGGTAATACCGGTAATAATTTCCAGCCCCTTTCTTGTCTCTTCCTTTGTCTTTTCTGTTTGCACCATTGATTATCACTGTGGCTTGCCAATTATAATCTGTATAACCATTTTCTGGATCTTACTATATTTAACTTCATCTCTCTGGTGAGACGCATCCATTGGAACATGATTTCATCAGCGACACTTAATTGAGAAGAGCTCACTGAAGAGTTCTCTGCAAACACTTTAATGTCTATAATATCCACCCAATAAATGTTCTTTTAAAAGAATGAGGCATGTAGAAGTTTCTGCCCAAAATAAAAAGTTAATGAAGCATCTGTTCCACAGGACTCAAGATCAGAGAAAATGCAATAAATTTTGAGTAATAAGCATAATAGCAGGGCAAACAATCAGCATTTGACAGATGTGGTGAGCGTGTGATATATTTGGTGTGTTTCCCCCCAGCTGAAAACATTGGTAAAGCCAATCAAGGAATTAGAGGCTTCTGATGTCACTACCCTAGAATATTGTTATGAGTAATGTCAACATTATCTTTCTTGTTACACTACTCTCTTGATTAGTAACATCACACTTCAGAACACCAAAAACACCAGAGCCATTAGCACCAAGAGGATTTATTATACAATTAATTTGCTTCTGCTGTATCCATATCATGTCATCCCCTCACTATACTTGGATGGGGACTGAATACAAAACAACTGATCTGACTGTAACTTGAAAAGCTAATATTGCTCTTCTGTCTTTCTATGAGGACTCCTAAGCTTTAAAGGTAAAGGTAAAGGGACCCCTGTCCATTAGGTCCAGTCGTGACCAACTCTGGGGTTGCGGCGCTCATCTCGCTTTATTGGCCGAGGGAGCCGGCGTACAGCTTCCGGGTCATGTGGCGCACGGAAACGCCGTTTACCTTCACATTGGAGTGGTACCTATTTATCTACTTGCACTTTGACATGCTTTTGAACTGCTAGGTTGGCAGGAGCAGGGACCGAGCAACAGGAGCTCACCCCGTCGTGGGGATTTGAACCGCCAACCTTCTGATCGGCAAGCCCAAGAGGCTCAGTGGTTTAGACCACAGCGCCACGCGCGTCCCTGAATTTTTATTAGTTGAACATGGCTCACAGAAGTCATTTCCCCCCTCCCAACCACCAACCAGCCCCTCCCCCCCACATAGAGCTTCTCATGGAAGCAAAGGCAAAGGTAGGGTTGCTAGTCTTCATAGAGCTATCCTGGCTATCCCTTTAAACACCAGGCACTCTGTGAGAAGCTGCAATCACTGCACCTCTACCCCGTCCCTCTGCCAATACCTTTTTCTTTCAGCAGAACAGAGCAAGTGGGTGTAGCAAGTGGATAAGAAGATTTTTCTTCAGCAAAGGAACGACCATTGGTTCATCTAGCTCAGTATTGTTGGCATTCTCTTTCTTTGGAAATTTTTAAGGATGGCCATCTGTCATGGATGCTATAGTTGCAATTCCTGCATTGCAGGGGGTTGAACTAAGCCTCATTGAACACAGAATTATTTCTGACTAAACACATGTAAGATTACACCATAAATATAGTTGTGGGGGTCTATTGTACATTTTGTTCCTTTTGAAGGCCCCAGGCATTCATAAGAGTACTAAGGTATAAGGAAAGGATGACTTTTGTCCCATTCCCATATGTCTTAAAAGTAATGATTTTACTGTCTGTTGCTTAGAGCACATGAGTGAAGGTGAGAAGAATGTGTTCTCAAAGAAGTGATAGTGTGTGTCAGGTTTTCCTAACTTTTAAAGGAGGAAATGTTATACTCATTTTGAAATGGGTGAGTTGGCCACTGAGTATATATCTATATATATCAGGCAAGGTTAATGGAAAAATGGCTTAAAAAGAGCAATGTACTTTTTCTGAAAAAGAAATTAAGATAGCTACCACTGAATTTCTATATATAAACTTTAACTTTAAGCAAAGACTGTTCTCCCTCCCCCCCCTCTCTCTCTCTCTTTCTCTCACCCACCAGAGATCTATCTGAGCTGTGTGCAGCTATGAAGCACATTCTAAATGTATTCTTTCCCTCAAAGAATTACAGGCACTGTAGTTCACTCTTCACATAGTTATAGTTCCCAGCAACCCTGAACAAACTATATTGTCCAGAATTCTTTGAAGCAAATAATGTGTTTTGAATGTGATTTAAAATTACAAAGTGTACACAGCCAAGAGAGAGAAGAGGAAGAGGAAGAGGAAGAGGAAGAGGAAGAGGAAGAGGAAGAAGAAGAAGAAGAAGAAGAAGAAGAAGAAGAAGAGAACAAATCTGAATATCACTTTCTAAGAAAAGAAGATGAATTAATTTTTTAGACTGCCTTTCATTCCATAGGATCCCAGGGCAGGGTATGAGCGATGACACAGCATTAAATTAGTTCTAGTACAAATACAGCAAATGTGTATTTGTTGAGCTGGACGTAATTGTAATTAAGCAATATATAAATGGTTGAAATAAATGAAAAATAAAGTTAACTGCAAAATATAAAAATAATAAAAATGATTCAGCAGCAGATAGTCACATAACCACACCTAAAACTTAACAGTAGCATGGGATGGTACTAAATTTCTTTCAAAATCGAACGGATAAACGAAAGAGAATTCAGTCCCGAAAGTTCTGCTATCACAGTGCCACCCACCCCTGTGAGGTGCAAGCTTAGTGGGCAGAAGGAAAACTGGCTGGAAAGGCTACAAGATTTTACTGCAGTGATGCACTGTTGGTTGAGCCACAGATTCCCCCTTTTTTGAAGGGGTCTCCCTGATACTATTATGAAAACTATATCAAGAAAACCAGGAAAGCTATGTTCCTATTTTAGATTTGTTTTGATTATATTCCAAATGTTTGCTAAAGTTTAAAACAGTTCCATATTTCAAAGCTTATCCCCACACTCTAAGGTTGAATACAATTTATTGTCACTCTCAGATTTCAAATTTGAATGCAAACACTTCTCCCTTATGTTGCTTGTAAAGAAGCTAGGTTCTTGCCAAGAGATCTGAGAAATTAAGCAACTCATGTTTAGCAAAGCTTGGTTGTGGTTCGAGGACCCGACCCCCGCAATGTGAAATGAATACGCAAGGACACGTGATATAAGGTTAATGGGCAAGAAAAGGCCACAACTTTATTGATTACAGCAGTGAAAAGGTATTGGCTTAGGCATTGGATGTCTAAAACAAGGGGGTTTATTCACCAGTAGGTGGAGCCTGTTGATGCTCATCCAACTATAGGCTCTCCCCTGATGTCACCGAGGGTCGTGCCATGGCCTCCCGCCAAGCAGGCATCGGACAGAGTACAAGACCGCCAGATTCCTTTAACGGAATACCCAAAAATTGAAGGCATAGGCGATGGCCACACCTAGCCCTTCGACACACCACAACACATTATTCCAATGCCTAACCTACCCACCAATACCACAAAAGTTGTGACGATTGCTACGAGGTAGGCGAAAAAACCAAAAAGCCTAATGCCAAATGGAAAAATTCCTACCAGGCCCCCTGGACAACCAGGGCGACCAACCTAAGGTCCATAGCAAGGCCAATGAACTAAGACCCTGAGCTCAAAGGGAGTGGAGGGTGGGTGACTCGCGACGAGACGACGGAGAGAAGAATGAGGCCGAGGAGGAGCTGGCGCCGCAGCAAAAGGCTGCTGTAAACGCCCCCTCGGAGGCACCTGGTTGGGTGTCTGCCGAGGGGCGTGGGCGCCAACCAGGTGAGAGGAGGAGGCAGGGGGCTAACGCCCCCTGCTAGGGGCGGAGCTCGGGCTCCCGCCCACAACCACTCCCCTCTCTTCCAGGGAGGAGAGTCTTTCTAATTAAAAGAGATGAGGATTTGCAAATACAGTACTACCTAGCAATGAAACAATAATATTTTGCTTGCATTGTATGCTCAGTAACAAATGGGGGTGAAAGGGCTTTTTACTGGCATTACCACAGATGCAAGTAGACAAATCACCTTCATTCTAACAGCTCAGGATTTTCAATGCTTATTTATTTGGTTTGGAAAAGGAGCAATATGGTTGAATAATTTGCTTTGAGCTAGCAAGTCTGCTCTTACAAGGATTACCATGATTTGTTTAGAACAGCCTTTCCCAATATGGCCTCTTCTAGATACTTTGGACTACAACTCCCATCAGCTCCAGCCATCTTGGCCAATATTCAAGTGTGAAGGTATTTGTAGACAGCAGCATCTCCAGCCTCGGGAAGAATGGTTTGGAGGAACTCAATGAAAAATAAACATAGTAGCACATTGCATGAAGCAGACCACAACGAGAGACAAATATGGCTGCCAAGTGGCCAGATTTAAAAGTATACAGAAGAATATGAGCCTTAAAATAGATAAGTCAACTACATATTCTAGACAGCAGAGTTGGCAGGTTTGTTTTCGCCTCTACTATGGACATATCTAGACTTAAACTGGGTTAAGGGACTGTGAGGACAAGAGTCCTGTAGTCAGCTACTTGGGAGTAAGCCACATTGAACTCAGTGGTTCTTACTTCTGAAGGATTTCTGACAGAAAGTTGGCATCTTTCCAAACTACAATTTCCACTGTTTTGAAGAAGATTCACCAACTATTCATTTTATTTTCTTTATAATTATTTGTTTATTGTTGATCATAAAATGTATCACAGTGGTTTGCATCAGTATCATCAAGTGTTAAAATGCTGTCAAAGTGGCACAAAAAGGCTAATATAACATTTTCCCCGTGTGTCTTCTTGAAAAACCCCATGACAATTGTAATATTCAAGGGAGATTAAGTCATTTATTTTAGTATATTTGCAGAAAATCTGAATCTATGTTTCTTGAGATATTTCCAACCTGTTCCGGTCTCCATGGGCCAAAAGGCAGGATATAAATAAAAGAAATAATAAAAGAAATATCAGAGACTTACCACAGCTTCTTCTTTGTCTGACATTATGAGACTGAGCTGGGTCCCTTATTAAAGGTCTCTTGAGAACAATATATCCTCTGTTCAGCAGGAAGTGGCGTTTCCTAAAGAAGACTCTGTGATGAAATCATCAAGCAAAATATTTAGCCGTTTTCCTTGCTGAGACCCCCAAGAGGCATTTCCTTTCAGGACAGCCAAAAGAATCCAGCCAAAAGATGAATGTACATATTATTAAAACACAATCATCTAATAATATTCCTCATTTCCATTCCTTTAGGGCAACATTTATGTATGCTATACATGTAGGTCTATTTTCGTCCTCAGCTATGTAGGGTCTCTCATGGTTTGTGCAGATACAGTAGTACCTCGGGTTACAGACACTTCAGGTTACAGACGCTTCAGGTTACAGACTCCGCTAATCCAGAAATAGTACCTCGGGTTAAGAACTTTGCTTCAGGATGAGAACAGAAATCGCACAGTGGCGGTGCAGCGGCAGCGGGAGGCCCCATTAGCTAAAGTGGTACCTCAGGTTAAGAACAGTTTCAGGTTAAGAACGGACCTCCAGAACGAATTAAGTTCTTAATCTGAGTTATCACTGTATCTTGAGAAGCACCTGAGCCCAGGAGTCTCCTCAGTGCTGCTTCTGAGAGTACGTCTGCCCCACCTATTACTCCTGTGATATGTCCCTGAACAGAAGCTTGTACTAAATGATCCTTGAGATCCCTTCCAACAATTCTACGATATGCTAATTTGAATGCTTAGATGCAAATTATGGTCAACTTTCAGAGGGAAAATATTTGCTTCTTGCTGTTACGCTTACTGTGAGCTACTGGGCACAAATAGCTTTGCTCCACAAATTCAAGCGCTAGGTGACTGAGGTCTCGCTAGCACCTTTGCAGTGCGCTCGACTGCATAATAATTTACAGAAAAGCAGAGAGAAGGACAGAGATCTGAGGCCCAATGCAAAGGACCTAAGGTCCTGCCTAGCAAATAAAACTGGTGTAGATGTGCCATGGGCTATAGAAGGAAAGTAGAAGGAATCTGTGTCAGGAGTGTCACTAGAGACAGTCTAGCAGGCCTAGATCTGACATCTTGTTCAGCTCAGAGGGTCCTACACTGCCTCCTTCAAATGATCCCAAAGGTACCCCAGTGGTGCTGCAACAAGCCAGCAGCAGCAGCAGCAAATAAGCAAGCAAATGGCTACATCAGCAGCTGGACCTCTAGCTTCCCACTGTTTTCATTTAAGCAATCCTGGACCCAGAGCAAGAGTGGCAGTGAGCTCAGCCAATCAGTGTATTGTCTAAATGGACTGACAGTGGCTCGTCTGGGTTTCAGATGGGAGCTCCTTCCTGGATATGTCAGGGATTGAACCTGGAATCTTCTGCCTGCAAAGCAGATGCGGAAGGGCCGCAGCTCACTGGTAGAGCAAGGGAAAAAAATCTGTGACAGTCTGACCACTTTCTGGAGCTCTTCCAGTGAAAACTGGCTGGCTGGGTGGCTGGGAAGGACCCAGGGGCTCCAATCCAGTGTTCCCAGGGTTGTTGCCAAGCCCTGGATCATGAAATGCGTTGGGCGAATAAAGCCAGAGAGAATTGTGTCTGATAGTCTTCCCCTCAAAGCAGAGCTTGCGAAGGACATTATAGAGGAAGAATGTCCATTTGAGTGGGCGACTTAACTGTATTCTATACGTGGCCTCTGTCTCTCCATCCTATCCCACCTCCAGCAGATGAGCCCATCTGCTCTGCATACGTCTGGCCATAAAGAGCATTTCCTTCCAGACGCACTGACATTCCATACTTCATGGGAAGAACAGATGACATAAAGAAAAGCCGTTTATCAGGAGGAATGCTAGGCTGCTCTTCTCAGGTGAACAAGTTGAGGAAAGGGGCATTCTTGACTTAATGAGCATCCTGGGGAACTCACTCTCATCAAGACAAGAAGCCGTTGCATCAGCAAAAGTCACATGGATTCTGCACTTTAAAAAGCTCACAACATTCATTTCAAAGACATTGTTCCTGGCACTGTATTTATTTATGTACTTTCTAACCTCCCCTGTTCCTTGGGTACCTCAGGTCAGGTAACAGGAATTGTACAAATTATACAATTCTCTCTTACATTTCACATCTTACAGTTCTCTCTCCTACATTTCACAATCTAAGTTAGATGTAGAACAAAGAAAGGGAGAAATGGGATTCATAGCTATAGCCACAGGTCCTGGAAGGAAAGTTATGAAATAAAATATGCAGGGGCCCTTCTAAGAGATTTCTGTGAAATTAGCTTGACGGGCTGTTCCCACCCATCTGTGTCTTAAGCCAATGAGTGAAGTCAGAGTTGTATTTGGTAAGTGAGCTGTTTAGACACCAGGCAAAAGGAATCTCTGGGGTCTTAAAGAGCTGCACTTCTCCTGCTTCTGCCTTATTTTCTAGACAGAAATTCAACAGGTTAAGCCTTTTCTCCTATAGAAATACAATTCTGGGGGAAACTTCACAATCTTGGCTGTGAGTTCTGGAAGACCTGCTCCCTGCCTCCCACCTGGTGTGGGAGTGCAGGGCCCTGACTGACTCCAGCTATAAGCTGTTGCTGTTGTACACACTCTTGGACTGGGCTATTGTTTAGGGGTTTTTGTTGGGGCTTCTTGCTGCTTTTGTTGCTATCATTTTTTGTGTCTTTCTTTTTAGATTTTATTATGATCTGTGTTTTATTAATTGTTTATGTCTACTTTTGTAATGATGCAAATCTTTTCATGTTGTAAGCCACAATGAACATGGAAAAGCAGCATGCACATAAACTGACGAAGATGATGTTTGCACCCCCTATAATTTTGTGTTATAACATGCCTCCTTCTGACTGGCATCCTCAGAATTCTCTCTACATTCAAAATGTGCCCCCGGTCAAAAGAGGTTGGCAGCCCCTGTTGTACATGCTGTGTACTTGTGGCACAATGGGTTAGGCGTGCTTTTCCAAATCTCACAGCTACGATACAGGCCCATCACTTGATGAATGTGTTATCTCCATGCGATACCTTTCTGTGAAGTCAGTCTAGAGATTCAAATGTGAGACATTACGAACTGGTTCAAGCATTTTTTTAATATCTCCATGTGGAGTGGCCCCCAGACACACAGCTGTGTGGAGAATGTAATGATGCTTGGCGGCAGCTCATGCACATTTCTGAGCCACTGCTTCCTGGCAGCTGTTGCGTAAATGCAGTGATTGAACAATTGGGGCCATCTGCATCAAATGTTACATCTTCCATGTGGCAATACTTTGTCTTTTGCTCATGCTCATGATAAAGATAGCCATCAGCTTCTTGTAGTTTTGCATGATGGGTAGTCCAAAGAATAGTCCAAGGTTTTTTTTGAGTAAACACCTGAGTATTTCAACATGGCAAGCTGCTGCACACCAAGTCAAACTATTTGTCAGTCTAGCTCAGTATTGTCTGTTTCAGCTTTCCTCAACCTGATGTTCTCCACCAGACCCCACCAACATGGCCAATGATCAGAGCTGATGAGAGTTGCAATTCAGAACATCTGGAAGACACCAAGTTGGGGAAGGCTGGTCGAATTGCTAGTGTTACACATGCTCCAATCTTTCAAGGGCTCCTGCGTGTTGGTTTACATGGAATGAAGATCGTGGGAGGTTTTTGGCATTTCTGTGATACATGGTTTATTTACCTATCTTATGCTTTACATATTTATTTTCCATCTTATGCTGCATAAGATGGACATTTCACAGCATTGACACTCCAAAGGATCTTGCTCTCCATCAAATTTCTGGGGGAGATGCCAAAGCCATAACTTTGGATTCTCACAGGCCAAGGAGCCTTCATGGGGTGGCCATTTCCAGAGGAAGAATGGACATTGTATGTGTCTTTTAATGCCCCTCCAGATACTATTTAAAGTAGAAAAAACTAGAAAGGCAAGACTAAACAATTTATTATTACATTTATATCATACCATTTCTCCAAGGAGTGCAAGGCAGTGTGCAAGATTCTTCCACTACCCAAATTATTGTCAAAACCGCCCTGTAAAGTAGGTAGGGATGAGTGAATCTGCCAATTTCAGTTTCTACTACTACACTGACTGGTGGTGGTTCTGCAGGGTTTCAGATGCTCTTCCTATTGCAGATATTAATATTGCACAGCTTGAAGCAGTAAGATGAATAAAAACTGATTCCTCTTGGAATAAAAATTATCCAGACCCAAAATATGTTTTCAAAGCTTTACCAACAGAACTTTCTTCAGACAGACACAAAAACAAATAATGATGCAACCAAATAGTTGCATAAAACAACGTGCTTGTCCAAACACAGGTTCCTCCTCTTAGAAATATCAGATTACTTCAAACATACCTGAAATCAAAGGTCTTTCTCTCCACACACAGACTCCATTCGCCTGCCTTCCAGCTTGAGGCTGTTTTCTCCAGGAGAGACTCATTTGCACACCTTTCTTCTATGGTGGTTTGAGAACAAAGGCAACTCCCTCAAAATGGATATTTGGAACTGAATACCTTACTCATGTGATCTAAGGGCCATCAGAGATATATTACTAGCTAATTATCAACTGTTAGGCTCCAGCTTAACTTCAATGGAATTTCCCCAATATTCCCTTTAACAGTAAAGGTAAAGGACTCCTTAAGTCTAGTCGTGAACGACTCTGGGGTTGCGGCGCTCATCTCGCTTTACTGGCCAAGGAAGCCAATGTTTTTCCACAGACAGTTTTTCCATGTTGTGTGGCCAGCATGACTAAGCCGCTTCTGGCAAAACCAGAGCAGCGCATGGAAACGCCATTTACCTTCCTGCTGGAGCAGTACCTATTTATCTACTTGCACTTTGACGTGCTTTTGAACTGCTAGGTTGGTAGGAGCTGGGACTGAGCAACGGGACCCTTTAACAGTACACAGAGTCATTTTCCATTTCAATGTACAATCAAACAACTATACTTAACACTTCTTTCCCAGGCCTACTGCAGTATGTCAGGGGTTGAACATGGGCTCTTTTGCATGTAAAGCAGATGCTCTGCAATGGAGCTACATGGAGAATACAAAACATATCACCTTAAACACAATGCTTTTTATTGCACTTTCTGTTTCGTCGACTACAGTAATGGCCTTGTTCATGAGTTATCCCCAAAGCAACAGTAACTTTTTGTCATTAAGTAAACATATAAATCAAACCTTGAGCACAGCTTTGAGGTCCTGAGATCTCTTTCCCGTGGCCAGAAATCTGCAACTGAAACAACGAGAAGTTTCCTCCCCTATAGGGAATGTAGAGTTTTGACTTGAAAGGAGTCTGTGCATTCCAGAAAATATGCTGGACCTTGGTGAGATGGGGAAGTTATGTAAGGACGCTGGGGTCAAAAGCTTGCAGAAGGATGGTTAGAAACAGCTGCTAGTGAAAAAGAGCCATTTTTACCAAATAGACAAGGAGCTTTTCTAGTGTAAATCTTCAGTGTTATGTATTGAAGTTCTCACCCTGGGCCTCCAAGCCAACGAGCTGACGCAAGTATCACAGGAGCGTAAGCGGGGCCTATTCCTCAGCCTCTGTGGGCCTGAGGTGTTTGAGACGGCCCGAGCATTGGTTGCGCCTGAAGCAGTCCAGGCAACACCGTGGGACACGATCCAAGAGAAGCTCCGCAACCACTATGCACCAAAGCCGTCCAAGATTGCTGCCCGCCATGCGTTCTACCACCGGAACCAGGCAGAGGGGGAGTCAATCAACAACTACACCACCGCCCTGTGACAGGCTGCAATGCACTGCAAGTTCCGAGACTTAGACGATGCCCTGATGGATCGAATCGTCTGCGGGGTCCGGGACATCCATCTGCAACGGCGTCTCCTCACCAAGCCAGACCTCACGCTGCAGAAAGCCATTGAGGAGGCTGTGGCCTCGGAAGCTGCTGAACGCTCCGCCCAGGAGATCCGCAAGTCCAGCAGCCCGCGTCTTGCTAGGAAGCCAGTTCCAGTGCATCATGAAGAGGCCAGCAGTGATGAGGGATCCTCCAGTGAAGACGATGACGTGCACCAGACAAAGCGGGAGCGCAGGAAGTTCCAACAGAAGTCCAAGGGCCAACCGGAATGTGCCGGCTGCGGAGGCAACCATTCCTGTGCCAAGTGTCGATTCAGAGACGCCATCTGTAGGAAGTGTTCCAGAAGGGGCCACATCGCTAAGGTCTGCCAATCGGCTCCGTCTGACACCCCCCCTTCACCGACTCGCAAGTCCAAATCTTCACTCCAGTCTGCCAAGGAAAGCTGTTTCGCTCTCACCAACTGCCGCTGCCCATCTGGAACCACGATTGGCCAAACCGACTCGCCTACGCGACGCAAGCTGAACGTCACGGTGCTCATTGAAGGAGCTCCATGTGACATGGAGATCGACACCAGGTCTGCCCTGTCCATCGTGTCTTGGAGCACCATCAAAAGACTGGTACCCAGAGTGTCCAAAAGGCAACTCGACTCTCACCGCATACACCCGAGAGACTACCAGGGAAACGACATTCCCGTGGTAGGCGTTGGCCGGTTCCGGATCGCCTTCAAGGATTTTTCGGGCCTGCTCCGGTTGGTGGTGGTCGAAGGTCAGCGGCCAAGCCTCCTAGGGCTAGACTGGTTTGATGCCCTCGGCCTGGAAGTCAGCGGCATCAACTGCATCTCTAACGCAGAGACTGAGGGTCTGGTCAAAGACTTTGCCGAGGTTTTTGACGGCACTTTGGGGCAGTATACAGGTACGCCCATCTCCTTTAGCCTTGATCCACAAGTCGCCCCCATCAAGCTAAAGCCACGCCGGGTTCCCTTTGCT
This sequence comes from Podarcis filfolensis, assembly GCF_964270895.1. Classification (NCBI taxonomy): domain Eukaryota; kingdom Metazoa; phylum Chordata; class Lepidosauria; order Squamata; family Lacertidae; genus Podarcis; species Podarcis filfolensis. The sequence continues at coordinate 69,778,789 of NC_139606.1, read as the reverse complement.
CTCAAGGCTAAGGTGGATGAACAACTGGACAAGCTGATCGCCCAAGGAGTTTTGGAGCCGGTTGACCACGCCAAGTGGGAAACCCCCATTGTCACGCCTGTCAAGCCAGACGGGTCGGTGAGAATCTGCGCTGACTACAAGTGCACGATCAACAAGGCACTTCAGCAGCACGCTTATCCGGTTCCTGTTGTCCAACACCTGCTGCATTCCCTGGGTGAGGGTAAGGTCTTCGCTAAGCTGGACCTTGCCCAAGCCTATCAACAACTGCCTGTCGATGATGCCACTGCTGAAGCCCAGACGATTGTCACCCACCGAGGGGCATTCCGTTGCCGCCGGTTGCGGTTCGGGGTGAGTGTGGCTCCTGGCATCTTCCAAAGCCTTATGGAGCATCTCCTGCAAGGGCTTCCGGGCGTGGTAACATATTTTGATGACGTCTTGCTGTCTGCAGACTCACACCAGCAGCTGTTCGAGCGCCTCCGTGCCGTGCTGACCAGGTTCCAAGAGGCCGGGCTCAAGGTAAAGAGGGAGAAGTGCCAGATCGCCGTTCCACAGGTAGAGTTCCTGGGCTATCTTATCGACGCCTCCGGCCTTCACCTAACCACATCCAAGATCCGCGCTATCCAGCAGGCCCCCATCCCAAAGAACAAGACAGAGTTGCAGGCGTTCCTGGGGCTGCTGAACTTTTATAACATGTTCCTGCCCCACAAAGCCACGGTGGCTGAGCCTCTTCACCGACTCCTCAGCACAAAGACGCCTTGGTCCTGGGGTCATCGGGAGATGGCGGCCTTCAACGCGGTCAACGCTCTCCTTTCATCGGACCGTGTGCTGGTACAGTACAGTGAATCCAGGCCGCTGGTCCTTGCCTGCGACGCCTCACCTTTTGGCATCGGCGCTGTCCTTAGTCACCGTTTTCCAGATGGAAGAGAAGCACCGCTCGCCTACTTTTCCAGGACGCTATCTCCGACGGAACGGAATTACAGCCAGCTCGCCACGCATGCTGCGATGGACTGTTTTCCTGGCTGCCTATCACTACCGGCTCGTCCATCGCCCGGGGAAATCGATGGGCCATGCCGACGCCCTCAGCCGTTGCCCTCTTCCAGCATTTGTGGAAGACCCAGCTCCAGCTTCATCGCTCCTCCTGATTGAGGATCTTCCGGCAGCGCCTGTATCAGCTGCCACTGTGGCCTCCGCATCTGCCCAGGATCGCACCATCAGCCGGGTGCTCAACTGGGTGTGGAGGGGGTGGCCACAAGGGCCTTTTGCATCGGAGTTCCAGCCCTTCGCAACCAGACTACATGAACTCTCGGCTCATCACAGCTGTCTGCTGTGGGGAGACCGCATCGTGATTCCCCAGGGACTCCGTCAGCACGTCCTGGAGGCTCTGCATGTTGGCCACCCGGGAATTGTCAAAATGAAGGCGTTGGCTCGGTGTTACGTCTGGTGGCCTAACATGGACGATGCCATCACTGCCTGGGTGTCCGCCTGTCAAGCGTGCCAAGAGTCAAGGCCTGCACCACCGGCAGCTAAGGGACACACCTGGGAGACGCCAAAGACACCCTGGTCGAGGGTGCACATCAATCTGGCTGGCCCCTTTCACGGCCGGACCTTTATGGTAGTGGTGGACGCCTATTCCAAATGGCTGGAGGTGGCCCTGATGCCCTCCACCACTACCGAGGCCGTCATCCAGGTGCTGCGAGGCCTGCTTGCGACGCATGGGTGTCCTGATGTCCTTGTCTCCGACAACGGACCGCAGTTCACGTCAGGCACTTTTGAGCGGTATCTTTTGGGACTGGGCATCCGCCATGCCCTAACGGCACCCTTTCATCCATCCAGCAACGGGCAAGCGGAGAGAATGGTGCACTCGGCAAAAGAGGCACTGGCGCGCCTGGACCGGGGAGACTGGCACGAGCGGGTCGCCGAATACTTGTTCGTGCAAAACATCACCCCTCATGCGGCCACAGGGCGGAGTCCTGCTGAACTGCTTATGGGCCGCCGCCTCAGGTCCCCGCTCGACCGGCTGCACCCGGACTTTGCCGTGGCCGAACCCCCAGGCTGTGCCAACGCGCCACGGTCATTTGTTCCAGGAAACCAGGTCTTTGCCCGGAACTATGTGGGGGACATTCCTTGGGTGCCAGCCACAGTAGTGGGAGTCACTGGACCTCGCTCGTACCAGGTGGCACTCGAAGAGGGACGCTTGTGGCGCCGGCACATAGACCCGCTTAGGCGCAGGGTTGGGGACTTGGACACTACCGGGGTGCCCCCATCTGCGCTCGTGGCTCCGGAAGAGACACTTACAGATGGCGAGGCTCCACCTACACCTCCCTCGCAAACTGCCAGCGTGGAGCCGAGCCAAGCTGCTTCAGAGGGTCTGCCAGACTTACCACAGGCTCAGACCACTCCACTTGCGGAGGCTCCACCCACAGCAGCGGATCCAGGGGATTTGGTTTCAACGCCACCTAGGGTCGCACCACAGCCTCAGCAAGAATCGGGTGGCCCTCCGGACTTGGCTACCAGTCCCCGGCGGTCTGGCAGAGTTTCCAAGCGCCCAACTTATTTAAAGGACTATGTTGTTGGACATGTATCACTGTTGGTCTAAGTATGGGAAATGTAACCGATATGCTTTTGTGCCTAATTGAACCATTCCGTGTAGTGCTGTATATAAGGAAACCATTACGATTGTAACTAACGCCTTATCTCGGTGGGGAGGGGTGTTATGTATTGAAGTTCTCACCCTGGGCCAGCAGGGGGATACTGCAGATAGTTTTCACTCAGGTCCACGTCAGTTATTTTAGGCGGGAAAACCTGGGTTGTTGTTGCTACAATGTTGACAGCCGGCTGCCTATAAAAGCCGGCCGGCTGAGCTGTTTGCTGTTCAGTTCTGTCCAGCTTACAAGTAAAGAGCTGCTCTGGAGAAATCGCTGTGTCGTCTGCTATGTTCGCCCACAACTTAACATTCAGCACTATACAGTCATTGCAATAAGTGGTTCCTTGCGAAGGGGTTTACACAGTTTGTAAACACATACACAGACACTCCTGGTAACTAAGCTGCTTGGCTGCGTTCTTCCTTATGGCAGCTATTGAGCTTCAAGATAATTGTTTATAACAGGACACAGCAGAATTGGCATGGTGTGCCTTCATCTGCATGTTAAAACACTTTGTCCCAGGGAGGACCATGGTTCTCTCCAAGTTACAGAGCTGGGGAAATAAAAGCAGATGATTTTGATGGAAAAGCATACTAAATATGGTAGGATTGTAAGTGCAGTGTTTAATATTTTGCTCATTCCGAAAAATAAGGACATTCATTAGCTAGGCCACAACCTTTTGCATCCCTATTTGGAGGAAAAAAGGCCCACTGAGGTAAATGAAATCATTTCTCTGCAAAAATGCATTGGGTTGAGTTGTTAGCAAACATATATGAACATATGATCACATCAGATCCAAATGTATACCATCTTACCTGACAGTCTACGAGCATCTTTATTCTCCAATATTTCTTCAGTAAATAAATATCTGAATACATGGGGGTCCACAGGAACATTGAGAGGGCCTCAGCTTAGCCACTCCAATTTACGAAAACCCAAAGACAGTGTTGTATCCAGTATGCTGCACTCTCTACTTGCTCAAGCACTCTCTATTATTTTAAAATGCTTAAATATTAACAGATGTATCATCTACAGCTGCATTAAAAAAATTGAAACCAAAATGCAGTAGGATACAGCGAAGGTCATGGAATTAAGTGATGTGGCTATTACATCAATATCCTCCTTTAATGCAGGTCAAATGGGTTTGCCCATTTGAGGCTTGATTCAGGGCCAAAGTAGACCTGACATTAATTGCACAGTCATAGAATCATAGAATCATAGAATCATAGAGTTGGAAGAGACCACAAGGGCCATCGAGTCCAACCCCCTGCCAAGCAGGAAACACCATCAGAGCACTCCTGACATATGGTTGTCAAGCCTCTGCTTAAAGACCTCCAAAGAAGGAGACTCCACCACACTCCTTGGCAGCAAATTCCACTGTCGAACAGCTCTTACTGTCAGGAAGTTCTTCCTAATGTTTAGGTGGAATCTTCTTTCTTGTAGTTTGGATCCATTGCTCCGTGTCCGCTTCTCTGGAGCAGCAGAAAACAACCTTTCTCCCTCCTCTATGTGACATCCTTTTATATATTTGAACATGGCTATCATAGCACCCCTTAACCTCCTCTTCTCCAGGCTAAACATGCCCAGCTCCCTTAGCCGTTCCTCATAAGGCATCGTTGTTAATAGAGGCTCAGAACTTACAGGGTTAAGAGTTCTGAGTGATGACGCCTCACATTCTGAGGGCGGGCATAGAACACGGAAAGGGAGTGGTTTCTCTGTGTTCTTGCAGTCTGCGTGTTTGCTCTATGGAGAAAGGAGCAACATGGGCGAACTCTCGCCAGGCAGGAGATTTACAGCTATTGTGTTTTGCTAAGGAATAAAGACTTTAAGATAAGGAGAGCTGCGTGTCAGCCTGAGTTATTGCCACCACACGACAGAACGTTTCAAGCTTCTACTTCCGCTGTGTTTTACGCTCTGCTGAGTCAAAGGTCTTTGGGAAGGGTCAGAGGAGGCGCAGAGAAGTGTGCCGGACCCCTGGACGTAATTGACTCATTAGAACAGGTTATGGAAGATCAGCAATAAAGATAAGCAACGTTCGTGCGTGTGAGGGGCTGCAGCCAAAGGCCAGCCGATGAGACGCTGGGAAAAGGAAAGCTGCAGGCAGAATCGGCTGAGGAGCAGCCAGAGGCCAGCTAAGGCGTAGCTGGTGCCAGCCAGGAGTTCGCTGGGAGGATCTGATCTGCCGGACCGGGAGGTACCTGTAAGTAATCTGGGCCCCCGGGGGAGAGATGGCAGACAGCCAGGAATCGCGTACAGTCCCTTTTGAAGAGGCAGACGGGAAGGAGCCCTGGGAAGGTTGGCAGGCACTGAGAAGAGTGGGAGCCACACCAGAGGGGGCTAGACGTCAGCCTGGGGGACGCCCAGAGATTCCAGGAGGGGCTGTGGGACGCCCTGGAAGCCCAAAGTGGGCTGAAGCCGTGTCTGAAAGCTGCTGCGATGCTTTGACACGCCAGAGAGATGAGCAGCCGTGTGCTGGGAAGCTGCTGAAAGCTGGAAAGAGGAAAGCAGTGGCAAGCTGTTCCTCTACAGGCTGTGCACCTAAGTTTGGGGGTGCAGGCCAGAAAAGCCATTCCAAGGGTCTTGAGAGTGCCCAGGCTGTTTGGCAGGAGCTGGAAGGGGTTTGCAGAGAAACCACAGAGCTGGAAGCCAAAGGCCATTTTCCCAACAGCAGAAAAGCCTCGAGGAGGGCTGCTGGAAAGGTTGGGGGGGCAGAAAAGACCAAAGGCACGTTTGCAAAGTTTTCCACTCGGAGATGTTTTGTTTGCGGTTCTCCGGAGCACCTGCGCCGAAGCTGTCCACAGCGAGACAAAGGGCAGGAAAGTCCCAAGGACATTTCCCATGGGAACCAGCCGGGTTTCCATGGCAACTGGGCCTGCAGAGGGAGCAGGCGTGAGAGCGTTTATCAGCTGACTGCGTCGATGGCGGTTTTGGAGAACACCTGCAGCGAGAGCTCCAAGGTCGGGGGGAGCAGGAAGGCAGTTGCTAAGGCAACAAAGAAGGACAACTCCAGAGGGGGGAGAGTCCTACGTTGGGTTGTTGACTCGGCTGCGAATGCCCATTTGGTATCAGCGCCACCTGATGGACAAATGTGGAACTGCAAGGCTGTTTCCACAGAGAAAACAGTTAGATTTGCTACAGGTTCACAGGGTCGTGTAACCCATGTTTCTAATATGTTTGTCTCTTTTTTACAGGCTGAATTGAAGGTTTATGTTCTCCCTGAGTTAAAACATTGCCTGCTGTCTGTACCTTGTCTTTTGCAGGAGGGATATTCTGTGAGTTTTGGAAAAAATGTTTGTACCATTTCCAGAGGTGGAGAGCAACTGGTACGTGTTGGGAGAAATCAGAACAATCTCTTTGTTCTGGAATCACCTCTAGAGGGTGAGGGGAATGTTGGGAAAGCCACTGATCACACTCATGTGTCGTGTGCTTGCGTGTGGCACAAGAGGATGTCACATGGGTCCTGTGAGGACGTCCAGATGTTATCAGAGTGCACCAAAGGTTGCAAGGTAAAAGAATGTGGTAAACCTTTGAATTGCAAGGCTTGCAGGAAAGCCAGAAACAAGGGATTTAGCCATCCCAGAGTAGAGAGAGTAACCACAAAGCCTTTTGAGCTTGTGCATGCAGACCTTTTAGGTATGCCACAGCCAAGTCTGGGCAAGGCCAAGTGGCTGATGGTGCTGACAGATGATTATACTAGGAACGCATGGGCTTTCACGCTGAAAGCTAAGGAGGTAGCAGCGCAACTGATCAAAGATTGGGTTGCAGAGGTGGAACTGAGGTTCTCCACCAAGGTGCAAGGTTTCCAGTTTGACCGTGGTTCTGAGGTCACTGGGTCTGCTCTAAAGGGTTTCTTTCGCCAGAGGGGGATACGTCACAAGGTGACTTCGCCTCAGGAGAATGGCGTGGCAGAGCTGAGGAGTAAAGCTCTAGTCCGAGCATCCGAGATTCTACTGGATGACTCTGGTTTGCCTCACAGTTTCTGGGGGGAGGCAGTAAAAACGGCCAATTTCACGATGAACAGGTGCTACAATGCAGTGGTAGGTGACACCCCATATTTCTTGCTCAACGGACAGAAGCCACAGGTGCATTTCTTCCGTTCGTTTGGTTGCAGGGCCATGGTGCCTGTACCAAAGTGTTTGCAGCAAGAAGGTGGTCCAAGGTACCAGGAAATGATCTTCTGTGGGTATGAACCCGCGACAAAAGGGTGGAGGTTCGCATACCCAGAAGGTGATCAGACCAAGCTTCTGGTCAGTAAACAGGCTGAGTTCTTTGAGCAGGATGGTTGGGCCAGGCGCAAAGCGCGCTCTAACGTTCACTCAGATTGTCTGTCTGACGCTGAGGAGGACAGAGAGCCAGAGCCCGAACCTGCTGGTGGAGACCAGGTCCCTGAACAGAGTAGGACGTCTCCACAGGTTGTGAAAGGAGTGTCCAAGAGTGAGCCCTCATCTCCTGTTAGAGTGATGGAGAAAGCTCACAGACGTGTCAAGTCAGAGGGGGAGTCTGATGAGGAAGACGCACTTGCTGGCCCCAGTGGGTCAGGAGAAGAACCCCAGTTTGTGCCCAGGCGGTCTTCAAGGGCAACAAAGGGAATTCCACCTGAGAGGTTTCAGGTCACAAATGCGTGGGTTGGTTTCGCACAGTGCGAACCTGAGGTTTGTGAGGTTCAACAGGTGCCCAACAACGATGCCAGGAAGGGGCGGAAAGCAATGGGGAAGGTGTTGAACACTCAGAAGTCCCCTCAGAACGTGATTCGAGAGGGGGTGTTAATAGAGGCTCAGAACTTACAGGGTTAAGAGTTCTGAGTGATGACGCCTCACATTCTGAGGGCGGGCATAGAACACGGAAAGGGAGTGGTTTCTCTGTGTTCTTGCAGTCTGCGTGTTTGCTCTATGGAGAAAGGAGCAACATGGGCGAACTCTCGCCAGGCAGGAGATTTACAGCTATTGTGTTTTGCTAAGGAATAAAGACTTTAAGATAAGGAGAGCTGCGTGTCAGCCTGAGTTATTGCCACCACACGACAGAACGTTTCAAGCTTCTACTTCCGCTGTGTTTTACGCTCTGCTGAGTCAAAGGTCTTTGGGAAGGGTCAGAGGAGGCGCAGAGAAGTGTGCCGGACCCCTGGACGTAATTGACTCATTAGAACAATCGTTTCCAGGCCTTTGACCATTTTGGTTGCCCTCCTCTGGACACATTCCAGTTTGTCAGTGTCCTTCTTGAACTGTGGTGCCCAGAACTGGACACAGTACTCCAGGTGAGGTCTGACCAGAGCAGAATACAGTGGCACTATTACTTCCCTTGATCTAGATGCTATACTCCTATTGATGCAGCCCAGAATTGCATTGGCTTTTTTAGCTGCTGCGTCACACTGTTGGCTCATGTCAAGTTTGTGGTCCACCAAGACTCCTAGATCCTTTTCACATGTACTGCTCTCAAGCCAGGTGTCACCCATCTTGTATTTGTGCCTCTCATTTTTTTTGCCCAAGTGCAGTACTTTACATTTCTCCCTGTTAAAATTCATCTTGTTTGTTTTGGCCCAGTTCTCTAATCTGTCAAGGTCGTTTTGAAGTGTGATCCTGTCCTCTGGGGTGTTAGCCACCCCTCCCAGTTTGGTGTCATCTGCAAATTTGATCAGGATGCCCTTGAGTCCATCATCCAAGTCATTGATAAAGATGTTGAATAAGACCGGGCCCAAGACAGATCCCTGTGGCACCCCACTAGTCACTCTTCTCCAGGATGAAGAGGAACCATTGATGAGCACCCTTTGGGTTCGGTCAGTCAGCCAGTTACAAATCCACTGAGTGGTAGCATAGTCAAGACCGCATTTTACCAGCTTCTTTACAAGAATATCATGGGGCACCTTGTCAAATGCCTTGCTGAAATCAAGGTAGGCTACACCCACTGCGTTCCCTTCATCTACCAGGCTTGTAATTCTGTCAAAAAACGAGATCAGGTTAGTCTGACATGACTTATTTTTCAGAAATCCATGCTGACTATTGGTGATCACAGCATTCCTTTCTAGGTGCTCACAGACTGTTTGCTTAGTGATCTGCTCCAGAATCTTCCCTGGTATTGATGTCAGACTGACTGGGCGGTAATTATTTGGGTCCTCTCTTTCCCCCTTTTTGAAAATAGGGACAACATTTGCCCTCTTCCAGTCTGTCGTGACTTCGCCTGTTCTCCAGGAATTCTCAAAGATGACTGCCAGTGGTTCTGAGATCACACCTGCCAGTTCTTTTAATACTCTTGGATGCAGTTCATCTGGCCCTGGAGACTTGAATATATCTAGACTAGCCAAGTATTCTTGTACTATCTCCTTAGTTATTCTGGGCTGTGTTTCCTCTGCTGAATCATTTACTCCAAATTCTTCAGGTTGGGCATTGTTTTCTTTATCGGAGAAGACTGAGGCAAAGAAGGCATTGAGGAGTTCAGCCCTTTCTGTGTCCCCTGTTTGCATTTCACCATCTTCTCCTCTGAGTGCCCCCACTGTTTCTTTGTTCTTCCTTTTGCTACGAACATACCCATAAAAGCCTTTTTTGTTGCTTTTAACCTCCCTAGCAAGCCTGAGTTCATTCTGTGCTTTAGCTTTTCTGACTTTGTGTCTACACGTGCTGGCTATTTGTTTGAATTCCTCTTTGGTGGTTTCCCCCCTTTTCCATTTTTTGTACACATCCTTTTTAAATGTTAACTCAGTTAAAAGTTCTTTAGATAGCCACCCTGGCTTCTTTAGGCACCTTCCATGTTTCCGTCTCATTGGTATTGCCTGAAGTTGTGCTTTTACTATCTCCCTCTTAACAAACTCCCAGCCATCATGAACTCCCTTTCCTTTTAGTATTACTGTCCATGGGATCTCAACCAGCACTTCCCTAAGTTTTATGAAGTCGGCTTTCTTAAAGTCAAGAAATTGAGTCCTAGTATGCTTGGCTGCTCCTTTCCGCTGCATAGTAAACTTCAGAAGAGCATGATCACTCGCGCCTAATGATCCTTCCACTTCTACCCCACTAACCAGGTCATCAACATTGGTTAGGACCAGATCTAAAATGGCTGTTCCTCTTGTTGCTTCTCCCACTTTCTGGACAATGAAGTTGTCTGCAAGGCCAGTGAGGAATCTGTTTGACCTTATGCTCTTGGCTGAGTTTGACATCCAACAAATATCCGGGTAATTGAAGTCCCCCATTACTACTATCTCCCTTCCTTTTGCATGCTTGGCCATCTGTTCCAGGAAGGCATCATCTATGTCCTCCGTTTGGCTTGGGGATCTATAGTAAACTCCCACAATGAGGTCACTGTTATTCTTCTCTCCCTTAATTTTGACCCAAATGCTCTCACTTTGGCTTTGAGGTTCTAAATCTTGGATCTCTTCACAGGTATACACATCCCTGACATATAACACCACTAATCCTCCTTTCTTGTCTGGTCTGTTTCTCTGAAATAGATTGTACCCCTCCATTATTACATTCCAATTGTGGGACTTATCCTACCAGGTTTCAGTGATGCCTATTATGTCATATTTAGTTTGCTGTACCAAGAGCTCAAGCTCATCTTGTTTATTTCCCATGCTTTGCGCATTAGTGTACAGACATTGAAGTCCATTAATCATTCCCCCGTGTCTCTTATTTAAGGATTTTTTCCTCCCACCACTAGGTCTGCGTGCTGTTTGCTCCATTTGGTCTATGATATTTGGATGATCATCTTCATCAATTGATAGACTCCTACCTTCAGGAGCACTGTCTCCCTCCCCCACATTAGTCAGTTTAAAGCCCTCCTGATGAGGTTTCTGAGATTTTTTGCAAAAAACATTCCTCCCAACCGTTGTGAGGTGCAGCCCATCGCTTGCCAGAAGTCCATCTTCAAGAAACTGCAGTCCGTGATCTAAGAATCCAAACCGTTCCTGTTTACACCATTTGCGAAGCCAGTTGTTCACTTCCACTATTTTTCCCTCTCTCCCTGGGCCACGTCGTTCAACTGGGAGGACAGATGAGATGACAATTTGTGCATTTAATTGCTTCAATTTCCTGTCCAGAGCCTCGTAATCTCTTTTGATCTTCTGGAGGCTATTGCTTGCAGTGTCATTGGTTCCCACATGAACCAAGAGGAAGGGGTATTTGTCAGTGGGTTTTATGATTCCTTGCAGTCGTTCAGTTACATCTTGGATCTTAGCCCCGGGGAGACAGCACACTTCCCGAGACATCTTGTCAGGCCCACAGATCACTGCTTCTGTTCCCCTCAGTAGGGAATCCCCTATCACCACTACACGCCTCCTCTTAGGTCTGGTCGGGGTTCTTCCGTGAACTGTCCATTCCAAGGTCGCCTGCACATTCCCTGAGGACTGACTTTGCTGCTCGTCTTCATATACCTGATCGACTGTAATGAGGGAGAGATCCTCAAATGGAGTCTGCTCTTCGTCTTCCATGCTAGGGGAGAGGACCTCAAAGCGATTGTGTATTTCTAAACAATCAGAGCGAACCCTGGGCCTCCTACTTCTTTGAGTCACGTTTCTCCATATATCTGGCTCCTGTGTTGGTGAACTAGCCTCCTTCTCAGGGGAGTCCCCTGTCTCCTCCTTGGTGGAGACGGTGTGCTCTGTTGCTTCCAAGAAGAGCTCCAGCTCTCTAATTCTTTGGAGCGCAGCTACACGTTCCTCCAGTTGCTGGACTTTGTCTTTTAAGAGGGCAATCAACATGCAATTGCTGCAGGTAAAGCTGCCTGCAACCTTTGGCAAGATGGCAAACATTCAACAGGAACCGCAGGCGACTGCAGCTGTTCCCTCACCCTCCATCTTGAGAACGTGTCGTTGGGGGTGACTACAGTGGTCCTCCATCATAAAAAGCGTGAAGACAGGACAAATAACCCCCCCAAAAAATCTAGGTCTCCCCCAACAAACGTTTGAGACTAGTGATTGACCTTTCTACTTCTTCAATTTAAAAAGCAACTGTAGGAGGCAGAGAGCAAGACTGGGACTGTAGTTTGACCCTTTCCCTTGTGCTATGGTCCTGATTAAAACCACCTCCCCAACCTGCTCTTATTTGCCTGAGTAGGAGAGCTTCAATTATTGCCCAAGCAAACATCCTACCTAGGGCAAACAATAGCTTTCAGAGATGACATTAATCGGGACTTCATTGGAAGACAGGGTTAATCCCTTTCCTTATGTTGCATGGTCCCAATAATGATTGTGCCCAGCAGCAAAAAAATATAAAAATATATAAATGATTGGGTTGGGGCCACAGCTGTTATTAACATTTCAATTCTAAATAGGTTAATTGCAATCACACAATTATAGTCACATTTAGTTTGGTTCTCCAGGCTGTCAAAAATGGCTTTTAAAAAACAATTCTCTCTTATTGGAGATAGCTGTTTAGCACATTGCCGAGATCTATATTCCATAGCCAAGAATGCTCAGCTGAATTAATTGCCAAACCACAAGGAGTGTCTTGGAACCCCACAATGCTCTCGATGGCTTTTTATCACATTTTAATGTACTGAAATTTTGAAAAATACTTATTAGCACCTTTAATTTTGTATGTCTTTTTAATCGTAACTTTAAGATGATGAAACACATTTGCCACATCTCCAAGACCCTTACTTGGCCATGACGACTTTGCTATGGCCTCAGGTGTGCATTTGCCAATAGGAATTTGTCAAAGGCATTAGAGGCAAGGCTTCAAAGGCTGTTCTCCATCCCAGCAGCAAAAGTCCATTTCCCTGGCTTGCAGATGGTGCACAGTCCTTCCCTCATCCAAATGCATGATGTAATTTTTCCAAAGGCAGCTGTAGGTTGCGTTGAGCCAAAAGTTCATGAAGCAGCCGATCCCATGACCAGCTGGTAGTTAAACTGAAAGTTGTCTATGTACATTCCATTGTCCCAATTAGAATGCAAAACAGTGTCTTCCATCAACAGAGCTCAAACAAGTATTGGCTTGGGGGAGTGGGAAATACAACATGTATTTCCTCCTGGGGGGAGAAAGGCAAGAAAAGAAATTCTAATGACAAAAAATTACATATGTACCTACAGTGGGGTTGGGAGACCCGTGGCCTCCAGATATTATTGAGCTTCTATCTCTCTTCTTCTTTGGTGATCACTCATAGCCAAGTAAGATTGTCTTCCATAAACACGGTTTTAACAATGAGTCCGTAAATGACTGTGGAGGCCAATTATGGATCCACATGTCCTTCCACAGTGGGGTCATTGGTTTCCGGGCGGGAGTTGGTCACAGTGTGGATTTGCCAAGCGTGCCTTCCTCTTTGCGCATTTCTCCCTCGCTTCCTGAGTTCGAGTGTCTTCAAAGCCCATGATGCCTTTGGTGAAGGCTGTTCTCCAATTGGAGCGTTCGCAGGCAAGTGTTTCCCAATTGTTGGTGTTTATACTACATTTTTTAAAATTTGTCTTGAGACAGATAAGCTCTGGAAGGCCACAGGTTCCCCACCCCTGACCCCTGACTGCAATGTCCAATGCATAGCATCTTCCGTCTCCCATTTCCATAAAGTTCAATACTTTCCATGTGGCATATTCAAAGATGTGAACATATGGATGGTGGGGGAGCAGGATCATGCCTGCTAGCCTTGCTCTTTCCATGCCTTTATCAGAACCTCTGAACAGATCCTACAGCCTTACCACATGTATGATTGTAGGCTCTCTTCATGTAGTTGGGTACCCTGTAAAAATGCAGGGAATGGAAATCACGTCATACCGGGACTGACTGTTTGTCTATCAAGCCCAGTATTGTTTGTTCTGACTGACAGAGGCTCTCTAGGATCTCAAACAGAGGTTTGAGACCACCACTGCCTATCCAGGCTAGTGTTTCTCTCCCCTCCCCCCAGTTGAAGGTTGTTGCCCAAATGTGGAAAACAAAAAGGAACAGACTTTTGTACCAAAAAGAAAGAAGAAGAAGAAGAAGAAGAGTTTGGATTTGATATCCCGCTTTTCACTCCCCTTCAGGAGTCTCAAAGCGGCTAACAATCTCCTTTCCCTTCCTCCCCCACAACAAACACTCTGTGAGGTGAGTGGGGCTGAGAGACTTCAAAGAAGTGTGACTGGCCCAAGGTCACCCAGCAGCTGCATGTGGAAGAGCGGAGACGCGAACCCGGTTCCCCAGATTACGTGACTACCGCTCTTAACCACTACACCACACTGGCTCTCGAAAGAAAGCAGGGATGCAATTTAAAAAATAAATAAATATTTTTTTGAAAAGCATATAACTAAGACCACAAAGGAGGAAGCCAGTTAGAGACAGGGGAGTTAAATGTGTGCTAAAGGATGATAAACAGCCTGCAGAAAAGCTGAATACATTTTTTTCACTACGTAGGGCAAATACTTGTACCTGAACTAACTTTCTCAGGAAGAACAGAGGCATATAGTGGCACCATGAGATGAAGTTCTAGATATTTTTGACAGATTAAAAACTGAGAAGGTCTGGATAGGATCCACCCAAGAGTTTTTAAAAGAATTCACATGTGGAATTGCTATCTTCTAACCAAAACATGTAAAATATAGATTGGCCTCTATATCTGAAGACTGGGAAGAGGTTGATGTTAACACCAATGTTTATAAAGTATTTAGGAAATCACAAATGGTTAGCTTAGTGTCTGTTCTGGGTAACTTGGTGGAAAGAGATACTGATGGGGAAATTATGAAGTATAGAGAAGAACAAGACTTGCTGAAGGAGAATCAACATGGCTTCAGCTATGTGGAAAGATTACATTAGGGGCATCTTAAATTAGACAAAAAAGTTGAGTAAGGGGGGACATAATGGAGGTTTCTAGAATTATGCGTGATATTCAGAAAGTAAATAGAGTGAAGTTTTTCTCCCTCTCTCATAATAGGAAACTCAGGTCATCTGAAAACTTTTGTTGGCTTCTCATAGGCATCTGGATAGTCACTTTGAGAAGCACGATACTAAACTAGATATAGGCCTTGTCCTGATCCAGAAGGACTCATCATGCAGCAGAGCTAATCTTATGTCCACTGCATCCCCCTGGCCAGAAATCCCTGAGGCTACCCCTCCAAGCACACAAACATATACTACCTATCATTATAACAGGGGTTTCAGTGGTCTTTTAGTAATCATGAGATGGCCAATTCACTTGAGCAATGAGTAATATACATTAATTCCAGCTTGCAGATTTATGCTGATAAAAAAAGTATAGATAGCCACTGTAGCAGACATGTGGCTGCTATAGTCATATCCATTTGGATGCAAATATAATATTAATAACAAACTACATACAGCGTTGGCATAGCAACAAGAACCTACTCACATAAGGCTTAATCCAAGGCCTGTGAAAATACTCCAACTGAGTACTGTAGAATGAACTCTAAAGAAGACATGCAAATTTGGGGAAGGAGAGAAGAAGCAAGTCCGTGGGGGCCTCTTCAGACATTTAAAAAAACTATTTCTTACATTAAAAAACCCAACCTTTAATGAACTTCCCATTTCCCTATTCTGAAAGCTCTGAGAGTTAATTATACTGCCTGTTAGCAAGTACAGTGAATCCCACAGTGTGGCAAAAAGTTGCCAAGTAAGTTACTAATTCTATAAACAAAGCTAAAAACTTCTCTCTTTCACCTAGCCTGGTCCTCAAGCACGTACCTCCTGGCCATCATTAGCTGTAGTTAAACTTTTTTTTCTTTCTAAAATGGTTAAAGGTTTATATATACCATACCACTCCCTCTCTTTTGAAGTAAGAAAAAAAAATCTGAATTTTTTGCAGTTTCAGCTCCTTTTCTGGCATAAATACACATAAAAGAAAAGAAAAGAAGAATAAATCTGTCTAGGCCTGTTCACACATTTCAAGCAACGTCATATTCATGCAGTAATGGTGGTGCACATGTCTTCTCCTTCAACATGCAAACAGGATTGCATAGGAACACAGGGAGCTGCTTTGTAGTATTATCTAGTTCAGTATGAGTACCATGAGCATCATTAGCTTGCTTAGTACCACTCCCCCCAAAATCACTGGGAAGGTGTGTATTCTGTGCTGTCTTCCAGTGGCTGTTACCACTCAAACAAACCAGCTAACCCCACTCCTGAAGTATTCTGAATGTTTAAGAAACTTTTAAAAAGAACCCCACCTCTAATAACTTGAGGGATGCTTTATATATTTTCTGGGATTGATTTCCTTTTGTAGCCTATTTGTATTCACCATGGGTTCTTCTCTGCAAGATGTTTAGGGACATTTTGTATTTTAGCAACACACTCTATAGATACAGTATATTGCTTGTTTCCCAGAGATAATAAGTTGCAGACTATTATGCTGTGGGGATGTTTATTCCCCTCAAGCTTTTGAAGTCATTAAAATGATAATAAAAATAAAAATAATCTTAGGGGTGGTGCTCTCTGGATGATAAAAGTATATTCATTTACTTCAAATTGCAGTAAGCAATTCATTTGAGGGTCCTTCTGCTCATTCTTGGCGGGGGGGTCTGCCCTCAAGCCTTGCCCTGACGACACCACAGATCATATGATAAGATGCAAGTTCATGGTTTTTGGGTGTGTGCAGCTGTTTGGTTAGGAGACCACCAACTTTTGTTTTTGTTTTTTAATGAGGTGGGACTTCTGAGCATCACCAGTTTTCCTTCTATGTGAAAGGGTGTTTTGTGGCCCACAGGAGTTTCTTAGTTTTCTGATGGTGCCCCGGGCTCAAAAAAGGTTGGCAACTCTAATCAGAGTGTTAGACCTTTGCATCTCTCCAGCCTCAGTCCCCGAAGGCTTTGTCTTTTATTCAAAATAATGATTAAGAAAACTCCTTCCATATGTCTTCTGCTCACTGCAGATTCACATTTCATGCATAATAATAGCAATAATAATAATAATAAATATATTTATACCCTGCCCATCTGGCTGGGTTTCCCCAGCCACTCTGGGCAGCTCCCAATAGAATATTGAAAACACGATAAAACATCAGACGTTAAAAACTTCCCTAAATGCACATTAACATCCTCCTTCAACATTTCCTTCTTTTACATATTCATACATAGAACATTCTATTTTACTTTGCCCCAAAACTTTTTGCCACGGCTCTTAGCAATCTGGTGCTTTCACAGAAACTGGAAGAGAAATTAAATAACGAGGAACGCCTCATTCCTGTTATTCATTGGGGAGAAGCAAGGAGACAGGATTTGTCTATTTAATACTTCTCTTGGACCATTTTGGAAGTTAGATATGAGTCACAGGTGAAGCTATGTTGAAGGTCACCACTTAGCACCTTCTGTT